>NC_065957.1:8015000-8315000 GCF_021464435.1 Cataglyphis hispanica
TGTTGGCATGTCAGCACATTAATTACTCTCTCAGGCTGCGCCAGCTGTCTAGTGCAAAACGATTCCATGTGTTAATCGAGATTAAAAACGTAGCATTTTCATAAAAAGTCGATCTTTCGATCTTGATTCGTGATATGAAATGATTACCAGACCATGAAACTAGAAACAAGTAGATTAACGAATAACAAGCATATAAGGGAAACGAAGAAGTAATAAATTTTAATTAGCAATTTCTGTGAAAATCTCTTGTTAAATAAGCATCTTTTATCAATTAAATAGAAAGTACATGTTTATTTATCATGCTCTTTACGGAATTCTAATATTAATTCTTGAAGCATATTATAGTTTATAATGTGTTTCGCCAAGTATAAGCATATAGAGATTTGACAGATTAAACAGTATTTTTTAGATTATATGATAAAATAATTATAACCGTTTTAAATTTCAATTTACATTACGGGGTGATATTATTGAAATGTTTCGCAAAAATTTAAATACATTTAGAATGTACAAATATTTTATAATTTCATAATTTTAATTATATTGTTTTACTGTCGCATTATATTAGACAATGCTTAAATGAACTATTAAAAAGAAATTAATCCCGTTATCAATGAAAAAATGTAAAAGTCAATTTGCAAAAGTCATCGCACTCACGATGATTTATTTTGATATTTCGAAAGATGCTGCTGTTGTAGAGAATATAATAAAAATGCGTAATAGCTAGAAATAATGCAGGAATAATGCTTTTGAAAAATCTCTCAGAAAGTAATGGAATGACTTATTTAATGGTCTGAAATATATTTCCATTACTCAATAAGTAGTTATTACGATGAAGCGAAATTTGATCGTGAGTTGGATCACAATTACGTGAAAGTTGTAAGGACTGTTTTATTGCTTCGGAAGCGATTAATTTTAATTTCTCCATTTTTTATTTTATTCTAGTGCAAATTTAAAAAATAATATTATTTAAAACATTATGCGCAAAGTGCACTTGTACTTGCGCACAAAATGTCGCAAGTTCATCTCTTTCACACGTGTGAATTTTATACCTGGAAATGATGAGAAAAGATATCATTCGTTTCTTAGATAATTAAGTACAATAGAACTAATTTATATCTGCTATAAAATAATTAAAATAGTGAAATGATATACAAAACAATTGTAAAAGATAGAGAAAATTATGAGAAAGGTTCAAGAGATTTCCTCCGCGTATTCCGTCGCAGTTACGATATTGCTTTATAATCGAAAAGATAGGTGCAGGTGTTTCGGAGAACGGCGAATAATATTTTTTTTTTTGTATCACTTTCTACGGCCCTGAAGTCCCGGATGCCGTTATTCGAGTGGGTCGTTCTACTTGCTCTTGCGCCAAGTGAGACTTTGTCAGCCTTTCTAAAGCGCTGCTAGAGAATCTCAGGATTGGTGAAATATTCTCAAGACATTTGCAAATCATCTTGACAGTATGCATTAAAGTTTGCCTCTACGGACAATGGATTTTAAAATATCATTGTATCTCAATTTTCGGAACATGCGTTTCAAATAAGCATATATATATATATATATATATATATATATATATATATATATATATAATTAAATTTAAAAAAGAGATAATACTAATTTTATATATTCTATTATATATTTTATCAGTTAAGCTATTCATTTCGGAAAATGCAGATTTTGAGAAATTAACGACTTGTCAACTCCCGTAATCTGTATGCGCGTCGATGTATTGTTTTTCATTTTTGTCACAATATTTCTAATATTTTCGAATTTTTTAAAAAATACGAAAAACAAGAGCAAAACCAAAAATTAAAAAAAATTTTTTTTTATATCATTGAATAGTGTTATCCCTTGTTAAACTTTTCTCAAGTTCTCTACAATGAAAGAAACCGCGGAAAACGGCATGTAAATGGGTTCATTCTTCTAAAATGTCACGAGAGAGCCTTTTGTATCACGATGCAGGAGTAGAGCGAAATAGAAAGACCTAGACGACTATTGTAATCTTGAAAACTCGTGACGCGGCACGTACCAACGCGATAAATAAAAAGCCAGATGAGAATACAATAAAGAAGCGCGTGCGATGCAACGTGTACAGTGATGCCTAGTTAATTTGCTTTGTATACTTATTCAGGTACCGGAGACATAGAGTGGGCTAATTACATCTTGCTTCGCGGTGCGGAGATATAATTAAGCAGTTATCAGTCCGAACTCTCCTATCTAAGCTTACGCAAACGCGGCTCGAGTAAATCAACACAAACAACTTTTCGCGTTTTACAGGATATTCTTTATTTACTTTTTACCGAGACCAAAAAAAGCGATTACGATTCGCGATTGTCTCGTCAATTGGCTTCACGATGCGTCGCATTTTCGAAAACCGCTTGAATGAAAACCGGTCTCATATGGGTATGGTATGGATATGGGTTGATATGGATATCTTCCACGTGCGTACGCGGATTATTGACGATAACGGAATCATAGTGACGACTAAGTGGACGATGAAGCGCATATAATTATCATATATTATCGTTTGTAATGAAAGTTCGAGAGAGATGCGTCCTCGTGTTTATAATTTTTTATCAATAAAGCGTTCATGTTTATAAAGTGATCTGATGAGACGTACACAACAAGCCGGTTATTGGACGATAATTATAATGTTATGTGACGTATATATGTATATGCAAAGCTCGGCTTTTAAAGTAGGAACGGCGCAAAACGTGAGAAAAATTTTTGTTTTAATGCATTTTCTCTTTTTTTTTTTACTGTAATACGAACAATAGTCATAGAGGTATAAGACGCATTAATTATCATGAATATCCGAGAATCATTGGTGCGTAAACTACGACTAGTCATTAGTTAGAGAGGTGGAACTAATCACTTTTTCCACTATTCAACACTGCATTGCAGATATATTCATCTCTGCTTCTGTATCGTGACATATAACTTTGTTTGACAACTAAATTTTTTTGACATTATTGCATTTGATATAGATACATTTTTTTCTTATATATATATATATATATTTTTTTTTCTTAAGTTATATATTGTCTTCAAATTAGGAAAAACTATAATTATTTCATAATAATAATTGAATTGATTAGTATTAATAAATTATTTCTTACGATTAAATACATTAAAAAATCTCTTTTTTTAATGACATATTTTAATTTAGAATAAACATAAAAAGCTATATAATTCTTATTTTAATTGATTCATAATTTTATTAAAGCTTAAACTATGCATCAAATTTTTCATCAATATCTTATATTTTGATAACGCTTTTGTAATTTTATTGCGAAATTAATTTCGATTCTTCTTTTATTTCGCATTTACCCATTTTTTTTATGTTATGGAAACACTCACAATTTTATCCACTAATTTTCACAAAAATTCTTGATTCTTAATATTAACGCAGAAAAAAATTGTAATTGGAGCATCGACAGATCCCACGGGTTAATGAACAAATGGAGTATCCAGGTGAACTATCACGCGTATATCCACGTACGTGTACTCGCGTTAGCGTGTCCGCGAAGAAAAGCGTTTGCGATCATCTTCAGAATTTTTTACGGCCAAGTACACGAGAGCTATTTCGTTTATGTGTTGGGAGTACGGGAAGTTGCACACCGTCGAGTAACCACCGACCGTGGAACCTGTCGTACCGGTTTCCGCTGGATTCCGGTCCTCGGTTCGATGGCACCGGGGAGAAATAAACGGGGTGTCTCGCATCCTCGAGATAGTCTTGGAGCACCCAATCACGATATCGTCATTGATTTAATTGGACGCTGCGTTACCTATAAAAAGTTAGATAATCCTACTTTCTTATTCTTACTCGTTAAATTATTTACTAGTTAATCCTTACTCTCTTATTGTTAGATTTAAAACTTTTCTCTTAATTAACATACGATTTAGAGGAATCGAAATCAGTTGAGCTTATTTTTTTTTGGTCATTCTTGTTGATCAACTTATAATAAGATTGAGTTCACCCGAAGAATAAACTTGATTGGTATTTAATGTTCTATTTTTTAAAAGTTTGTTTACCTTTTTTCTTTTTAATTCTAATATGTATATTGGATGTTATTGAAATTTTTGGAGAAGTTTGATTTTAAATTAACAAAGAATACGTATGCAAAACATTTAAAAACATTATCTGTATTATAATGTAAATCGAGATTATTAAAATTCAAGTAGTTGAGCAATATCAAAAATAAAAGTGAACTTTGACGCAGTTAAATGAGCTATACAAATTATACGATGGATATATCAAACGGCTTTCTTTCTTTCAAGGCATTTCATGTTAATTTGCATTTATGGCTTTCAACACAATTAGAGCGCGCAATTAGATTGCAGAGAAGTTCGTTTTAATTCCAATATAGCTTCGCGAGAATTCTCCGTAAGATGTGCGATACTATAGTTGCATCTATCTCGTTTCAGATAAGTAAACGTGCATGTGCATTCGGCGAAAATAAAAATGCTGCGAATGCAATGCGGAGGATGCAGAGAAATGCTGACGCTAGCCGCATAAATCTCGTATGCTTTGTCACGTCTAGTCGGAAGTGCAGCGTGCGATCGTAATGAAAAATATCTCTGAATCTTTCAGTTATTTATTCTCATTATAAATCAAGCTGTCATTGAAAGAAGATATATTACTATTTTGTCGATATTCTTCTCGATTGTAGTATGAAGAAAAAATTTTTAATTATTCTACATACATATCTCAGAAAAAATATCAAGCAAAATGACGATTTTTCTGTTAATCAGACACCTGTTCATAAGCTTGTACATACTGATAATATCGGCATTCATTTTATCACTATTGACAAAACAAAGACTATTGACTGTTATGTAATCAAAAAGTTCTTAAAATATACACTTCAATGCGTAATATCGTGATAAATTAATCAAGACGAGAATTTACTTGAAAATGTATGTATTCAACATTTAACGTTATAATTAAAAATGTTGTATAATTGACAGTCATATATGACTTAGGGTGAAGGCTTTTGAATATATATATAATTCTAATTAGCACGCTGTATAAATCAAAGGTAATTACGCGATCTTAAGAATTATCTTGCGAGGACGCATAACGATCCCACGGTTGTGCATGTGGAATCTCATGTATCTTACAGCTCTTTGAGTTTACGCTCTTTGAAGCGGAATAGATTCGCTCGAGTGCACTTTCTCAGAGGAATATATTTCGTTCAATCTATATATGTTTAAACCAGTGTATTATATGTACATTATAATTTATCATATGACTCGATATAGTTTAATGAAATATTTTGAAAATATTATTAATATTATATTAAACAGATATCGTACAATTGAATATACATTTAATATTATTCTCTTTATGATTACTGAAATTAAATTTGTTATTAAAATATATTGATAATATTTAAATTATTCATCAACAATGAGCAGGTTGTTTTGGGTTACATTAGATAATAGCATATTATTTCTCGTTCGCACAATTTGAATTCCAATATAATTTTTCGAAGCTTAATCTTTAAAATATAAAATATTGAAATTGAAAAACAAGCTTAATAAATAATTATACATGGTGCTAAAAAAAAAAAATTCAACAAAAAAGAATATTATAAAGAAAAATCGGTTTCCGCAATTCTATATATAATCTTAATTTATATAATCTTGTAGTATTTTGCATACATGATTAGTATATTTTGTAATTCTACTTACATACGATTTTTTATTATATCTGTATAAATTTTATATATATATAAATTGAAATATACGTAAAAAGATTCATAATTTTACATAAAAAAATTTCTATATCTTTATATTTCATAATTTCTTTTCTAAAAATTATATAAAATGTTTAAAGTTATGTATATAACAATTGATTTTTTTTTCTTTTGATAATTATTTATCAAGCATATATTTATATATTCTTCTTATAAAATTGCGAGTAAGTTCGTTGACATCGATGGACGTGACATGAAAGTTCACCGTAATAAAATAATAAACTCATTATACTACCGGCTTGTCCATTGTCTGGGCAGTTGCTCTTTGTGACCCACCTACCAACGCTATCCTGCATCGGTTGCTACATGTTATACGGGGTCCTTTTGCACGATGGAATTCACTGCGGCTCACGTGCACAGTCGGGTCACGGCTCGAGGGGAACGTGAGAGCATGTATCTACACATGATCTGCGCGATACTGTCGCAGCATATAGGCACCTATGTATGTAATATCGTGTATGCGTATGGAATTTCTACATGGTGTAAGACTAAGTGCATCGACTGAGCGTTTAAAAATAAGCTGGGAAAATTACGTGGGGATTGCACTCCGTCTTATCTTTTTTCTATCCATATTTATACAAAAATAAAATTGGAAATTCGAATTAAGGATTTTAACAAAATGAATATTTATAAACGCTTTTACATGAAAACAGTTGTCATATTAAAGAGTATATATTTGCTATGTTATATTATATGATAAAATATATAAAAATCGTACAAAATAAAGTTTTCTTTTATCTATGTGTTTAGTTTCATATAATTTTAAAGGAGTTAGTCATTTGATAAAAATGAGACTTTATTTGGGATGATTCGTAATCAGATAATAGTTGGCATAAAAAAAAAAAAACATAAAACAATAGTCTCTTATTGTCACATACCTAATCGTTCATTCACCACCTTTCATACAAAAGAAATTAATTTCTTTTCATGTAATTTTTTTTTATGATAAAATTGCTAAAATATATGCATATAATATTTAATTATACAAACATTTGTAAAAATAAGTATTATAAAATTTTTATTAATATATAATTATATCTTTAAAAAGAAGCAAAATTCATTTTAAAAAATTGTAAAAATAAATTATAAAAATATTTATTGCAAATATTTAAAGCAAATAGAAAACATGAAAAATTTAGATTAGAATAAAATATGTATAAATTTATAAGCAGCGATTTTTTCGTGACTGGTTAATAAAGATGTAAAAGATGAAAAAATTTGATTAATAACAAGCATCTCTTTTTAGCCTATAAGTTTTTCAACGCCACAGTGAATATTGAAAGATGTAATTTAATACAAGCAGCAGCCGCTGCTGAAATATTACTGACAATTCAGATGCCGCGTAGTTTACTTATGAACATAAATTTTTCAATCCTCACCGTCGCACGGGAAAAACTCTCTAGGGTTTTATGGAAATTTCTTGTCGGTATAAATTTCGTGTACGAATTCTGTATCACATTGCATTTTATATATTTCTTGTATATGTATACATTTCAATTCGTCTCCGCTTCCATCGAGGTAAAATCGACGCCGAAAGTGATGAAATCCAACGCAAATAACCGAAAATAACTCTCTCATGCGTACAATATATACATATATTAAAACGTAGCGTATACATTTACGTAAAGAGGAACCTTCACGGCTTTTTTGAATTTTTCAAACATCTTAAAGAGTTTCTCGATATTAATTCTTGCTTGTAACGTAAACATATCTAAATAAAAAATCTTTTGTTAAAAAACATGATTGTTATAATAAAGATTTTATGGCAAAGTAAAGTTTCTCTATTTTTTTTTTTTCGTAAAAAAATAAATTTTATTTTTTTGGTTAGTCAGTGATAAAAAATAAAATTTGCTTGATAATAAATATTAGTATTAAAAAATTGGATAAATTTTACGTCAAACTTTTTTCTTTAATAAACGTTTTTTTTAATGACGTTTCTATATTTTTTGGCGATAAATCAATTCTTTTAAAACAAACAGTGGTTGTTGTATTTATACGAATTAGATTTGTAAATCAACAATTTCGATTAAAAATAGCACGATATATTTTAATTTGGTAAGTGCAGTTTCATTATCGACAGGATATAGTCGAGCTCTCACCAAGTCAAAGTTGCGCGATGCAACACAATGCAGCGAACAATGCATCGCGGTTACGACGGTTGTAAAAGGAATCCTCAAGTTACTCTTGCGATGTAACGTCGTTTGGAAAGCATTGTGGCAGACTTTAATGTTGCTTTCAATGCTAACTGCCAATGAGACTCTTAAAATGTCGAAGCCAGCAATGTATCTATTTAAAAAATTTTGTACACATAAATAAGAAATCTAACAAAATTCTCCTGTTATTGCTATCTTTTTATCATTCCATATATATAATAATAATATTAATATAAATTTATGGAAATAATATTAGCTTTTAAACTTTTTGGAAAAAATAAATAATTAAATATAATGCTCAATATGCGCGTAGGAGGAAACCGGTAGATGTTTATTAATGCTTCTAGCCATATATATATATATATATATATATATATATATATATATATATATATATATACAGGGGTCGCCGTGTATCAAGGGTCATATTTATCTCATTGAGTCCTATCAAACTCAATTACCGACTCTATAATTAACATTCCAGCTAACCGTTCTGGCTAACCTACTCAAATAGGTACAAGAGGGATGTATTATTATTGAAAACAACACATGGAAAGAAAAGTTTTCAGACGAACAAGTAGTCGGAGGAAAAAGAAATAAAAACAGAAAGAAAGAAAAATCTAAAAAGAAACAAGCAAACAAATAAAAATGTTAAATACAAGCAATAAGTGAACGCACAGTTATTTGACATTCCAGATAAAAATATAATCAGTCAATAATGCACCAATCATACTTTGCGAGAAAAACAATCAGCCAATAATTTTTCCTTGAGTAAGTAAAAAAATATAGTTAAGAATAATCCGTGATACGAGTAAAAATGGATAATTATTCTAATTGTTGATCTTATCTAGATATGATTGATTAATGACAATTCTTTCTGAGAATTGAACACAACAGATGTAAAATGAATAAATTATTCTTCGAAGATAATTATTTTTATTATTATACACTCACACGTTTTTTTAAAAAAACTTAATCATGAGATAAACGAAGAATTTAATGCAAAAATAAAGTAAGTAATAATTTTCAAGATTTATTTTGAGCATAAAGTTGCGTATCTAAAATAGATCTTAGGAATTGTGAAATTCTTGCGTAATTCTTGCTTCAATTTGCTCCAAATCTTCAATTTGCTCCAATTCTTCAATTTGCGATTCTATATTTGAATCATTATTATTGGCATATATTACTCCTACGAATGTATCGCAATTGCACAACGTAACTTCTTTCTCGGATTGTCACAGCAGGTTGATGATGTACGGTGAAGTGGATGATGATCGTGGCGATGCCAAGTGAAGGGGGAGAGAGAGATCATTGGCATATCTTCGAGAGTGGGAGGAAGTAGTAGGTTCAGTCTGCGTCGAACCGCCGCGAAGCGTGGATTCATTGACACATGAACCGATCAGTTTTGCCTTTGTTTATCATTGATTTTGCAATTATCGCGTGATTGATCTTTTATATTGAAAATAACGAATGTTGCTGACAAGGCACCTCGAGGGGATTTAAAAGGTATGCTGCGCAGCTTGCTGGAAACTTGATGTCACTTTGCTTCTGCTTTTGACAGTTTAACGCTCGCGGAATGTCAGTCTGTTTATCGTAATCACTCGGAGATATTCTCATCCTCTGCCTGTCATATCTTCGCGACGAGTCCCATACGTCATTCCGACTCTCGTGTCTCTTGAGATAAAAGACATTTTGCGGCGCGAGTATGTTAGGGAATAAAGTTCTTTGTTGAATAAACATCGTCTAACTTTTGGCTAATTATGCATTAGAGAAACATAAATTGAATATGTAGAATATAATGAACTTATAAACGAGCTAGTAATTTAGCTAGAAATTTTCTTTGTCACTGCATTGCCGATGAATTTAATATTTATTGCCGCCTATATTTTTATTTGTTACAATAGCAATATTGGTGCAGATGTATTTTTCACACGAGATATAGCCATATCTCATATATTACGTGCATATTAATTTTAGCAATCGCAGTGCAATTGCGACAAATATCGAATCTCGTGAAATCTGACCTTCGACTCTCGATAGCAATTCATTCTCGGATTGGCTAGACCGTTCGATTGATAGAGCATATCGACAGAAAATTACTTCAGCGTATTTTTTTTAAATGATATTTTTTTCCATTAGTCGCCGTGAATCGAGGTTTTATTAAACAAGTGGAATGTGCAACGCTCGTTTTTTGCCAGAAGTTGATTTAAAAATATGTGGGAAGTGTCGAGAGAGAGAGAGAGAGAGAGAGAGAGAGAGAGAGAGAGAGAGAGAAATAAGTTAGCGCGTTTAATGTAAGCTACATTGTTACATTGTGCATTTTAATTACTGGATATGCATAATTTATTCGTTCCCATTCGCATCGAACCCCTCCGCTCATTCTATTTATCTGTTTGTAATCGCAATGAGCAGACGTTTTGTTATCAAATGAAAACCAGATACCAATATACGATAACGCACTTCCGTTTTATCCTTCCTCCCGCCCTCCCCCCGCTCACACATTCGTTTCCTAAGCATTTAATAATGCTGAATAATTGATTGCGGTGAATTTTGTTGTTGCGGCGACATAAAACGTGGATATTTTATTATAAATGATTATGCGATCAAAATTTATTCGATAAATATATATTAATGTTCTTGAATATATGAGAGAATTTTGCACAATTAATATTAGAATAGCCATTTGACTAAACATAATTAAAATTAATAAATAATAGTTTATTGTAAAATATTTATTATATATAATGTTTAATATATAACCTGGATAAAAATATTATATTTGATGTTAAATATTAGAAAAATCACACACATAATGTTGATTTAAAGTTCTTTTTTTTGTATCTCATGAACTAATTACTGTTATAAATTTTATATTAAAAAATATAATATATTTTCTTTATTTTATTATCTGTATAGCTTTTTTGTATCACTAATCAACAATTAATGATATTCTTCTATCTTTACCGTTGTGTTATCGTTCGTGAATGTAGTACATCTCGAGAGCATGAATACTGTTTGAATTATGCGATGATAATTGATAATCAGCTGTAGTGGTACGAAGCGAAACATTGCTGGATGGATTAACTCGCCCTTATATTGTCACTGTATCATTCATGATATGTCGATTCTACAATCGGAAATTGTACAATGTCCTGTATTGCAGTTTCCGTGCTACAATATTACACGATGTGTAATTAAAACAAAAAGGAATAACTGTGTGAATAACGCTGTGCATAAACAAAACAAAAAAAAAAAAAAATCGCGTTTGTCAGCCGTGACAAAACGGATGACTGTGTCATGCATCGCAAAAAAGTAAAATAATGACATTATACATGGTATGCGTCACCAATAAACGCTACACAAAAATATGAAGAGCGATCGTAAATTTTATACGTTATCAATAAAGAGATGCAGCTTTATATATATATAATTCAGCTTGTAATTATGTATATTTCTCATTAATATATGATAATTATTCAGTGTAAAAGAGAACAAAAAAGTAACGAAAATATAATATGTTAAGGTGCACCTGTGTACAAAGTCACCTGTGTCAAAATTGGGCGACGATGTGTAAAATGATACACATACGCTCCGACTTGTATTTTGCGTTTAATTTTTAATTGCACGTTTGCACGTTTTTTGCGATAGCATCTTATTTTTGCAACTTTGTATTATTTTATCAAAAATTTATGTGGCGAGATCAGACTTCGCGAATCGTTTCGTATATATTTAATTTTACAGAGAAATTTTTTAATTTTTTTTTTACGGATATACACGTATATAGTTATTAATAGTGAGTAGTAAATACGCTGATATTGTAGTTAATTTAACTTAGTAGACTACTTAACTGCGCAGGCGTGACTATACTAGTAAGCAGGAAATTAAATTATGCCTCCGTTACTTGCGTACATCTAGGTCATGTGATTGAGGCCTATTCTCTGCTATAATTTTCAAGGCAGAAGTATCTTTGATCCTATATCATTACATTATATTTTGATCTTCTTAATCTTCTGTTTGACTAACAAGTTTGTACAGTCGATTATCTAAATTATCAGTTTTTTAGATTATAATTTAAGTTTGGCTTATATAATTATTTATGTTGCTAAATTCAATCCCGCTATATTTTATCTCTCGATAAATATATATTATATATTTATATCATGACATAATGTATGCAGTTTGACTAAAAATTGATAACTTATTTATGTATTTTTTTTTTTATCATGTCAGAAAGAGAATCGGTAAAAGAGAGTAAGCGTGTTTATTAAATAAATAAAAAAATTGATCTCATAAATAAAATATCAATAGCGTTGCTAGTGAAAAATCGGGTATGTATATAAGAGGACTCTAATAAATATTTATCGACACTTCTAAATCAGATGAGAAGAGACTACAGCATGATCAGAGTCTGAACTTACATCTGGCATTTTGGCCTTGCCCACGCTAAGTTATTTGAAAACTCTGACTCACTAATTCCGAAGATTTTACGTGATGATTCGAAGTGATATGAATTTTGATGGGTTCAATCCTATATTTTAGTATGCGAGAACAATTTTTTAAATCAACAAAAAAGAAATTGTCTCTATTGAGAGTGAATATAGAAACTTGAACTTGGTAAGGTACATCAGGCAATTTTAATTCCTGCCTCGCGTTCTTTATCCTTGCCTTTCAAAAATGTCGATGATCTCACGACGAAAGAATAGATCTCTCTTTCTTCCTTTATATTTGGTGGACAAAATGAAAGCAAACATGGGATGAATACAGTCGTATCTTTTGCTGTCGTGGTACGGATGTTCATGTTCAAGTATTCTGCGGCTGGTACACGGTCGCACGCGGCTTATGCGTTTGCGCGTGTGTGTTAACGCATACACGTTTCATGGATGTGAGTGATAGGTACCCATACCTTCTAGATATCAATTCAAATACCGTGTGTGTGTGTGTAACTAGTACACACAAAGCATGAAAGAGACAGAGAGAGAGAGAGAGAGAGAGCGTGCAAGGCCAGGGCCGTATATCTAAGGAGTTTTATCATGGATCGTGGAATTTTTCGCAATGCTTCCCCCATAAACGTTAATTGCGCCTCTTGATCTTCTTCCTAATCTTTGTTAACTGATAATTAAGCGCGGGATTACATCAGTCTTCGTCGGCGCGATACGAATCAGATGTTGGTTTCGCACTTTATGTATGTCTACACATGTAATACGTTAGTTTCTATTAAACTTTTAATAAAGTAATATGAATTTATCTGTCTCTCTCTCTCTCTCTCTCTCTTTCTTTTTATAATTGAATACACTCTATTTGGCCTTTATAAAATGTTCCTTTAATTGAAATCTTGGATTGTAACTGTTTAAATTATATACAGGAAATTAAGCCTCTTGACAGATATACATATATATCTAACTTGCATTATCATGTGATTCTGACCTGTCATATGTTCGAGAGAAGTGTTTGCATAAGCGTAACGTGTGCCCGGCTGTACCATTCGCCGCCTTCTCGCGCGATCACGGTTTAACCGTGACGCAATTCTCGCGCGACCCTCATACAGCCCCCAAGGAAATCATCTTCGTGGATTTCGTGGCACTGGTTGTGATCACACATTGTTGTCTCGTGAGAATATGTGAAGACAATTCACGTGATATTCTCGAAGCTCTAAAGATTCATTAGTATTGTTTTCGTGACATTGTAGAAATTATAGTCTATTTATCGCTTAAATCGTGTGAAAAAGAAGAGAGACGAGCAAGAGATGGGTAAAATGTATTAAAATCATATATAATATTCTTATTTGTATTTGCAGCATTTTTTTCGAGTGAAAAATATTACACGATTGATAAAACTTACTGTCAAGTTTCATCGTGATTTGATGATATAGAACTTTTAAATTTATAGAGAGACTCAGAAAATTGTAGTAGCTTCAGCAGCGATTAAAATAATTCTATGCATGCATGCAAATCAAGTTGCATACTCTTCCGCATATTTTCCATCACAATTAGCGTTATTCTGCGAAATTCAACTGGAAATTTACTCATATTTGCATTTATTAGGATATGAAATATGCGATTAAAAGTAAGCGTGCTATTGAAAGTAAAATTGGAATTTTAACTAAAAACGTTATATCTATGATAAATGATTTGATGAAACAACTAATGACACACATGTAAGTTTTGCATCTAATCATTTTTACAATTACATATTTTTATCGCGTTTTCAACGACGGTGCTATTTGAGAGAGAATGTATTAGCAATTACAACAAGAATAGAAATTTTATGAGTTCCTAATTGCTCTTGATTTGCGAGAGGGCGTGTGAGTGGACATATCCCCTTCTAACCATAAGTATTATGTACATGAAAGATATGGCACAATGACGTAAGGACATGCGTGCAGCACGATAGCCTTCCTTTTTATTATCTCGAATTGTATCTGTAAGCATTAGTGATTAAAGGATATTAGAATAGTTAGGAAATACACATATATTTTTAGGAAAGATAATTAATAGAAACAGAATTTTTCCATATACTTTAATTTTATATCTAACGTAACATAAGTTGTTTTTTTTTTTACTAATTTTTTTATTAATTGGATGTAATAAGTGTAATTAAAATAATTAATTGCATTTATTTGTATCCTTATTCTATTAAAGCGTTTTTGTTGAACATCTGTGAAAAATTCGAGATTGTTATAATTTAAATTTTTGTAGGAAAATTTAGTATGATTACGTAATTACGTAATGACCGTGGCAGATAATAGGCTTCGACATATGCTAATAAGCTTAAATTTTGCAAAGTGTATAATGCACTTATATAATGAGTAACAGCCAGTGCGTGCGTGTAATACGCGTGTTGTTGCCTACGCAAGAAATGCATGGAATTTGCGAGTTATTTATAAAACAAGGATTTTTCTGAGGCTTCAATCGTTCCAATATTGCTGTCGTATATCATGCACGTATAATTAAGAACAAAATTGAAATGAATTATTTTTTAAATAATTATTTAAATTCTTTAGTTTTTAACATTAGATTATATGATTCCTTGCTTTGTAAAATTAAGTTATATCAATGTTTATAAATTTTTATAGTACTTCAAAAGAGAGAGAAATATAAAAGAATAGGATACGATTTTATAATAAAACAAATTTTTTTTTTCGTGAAAAAAAAAACCGTTATTCGTGAAATAACTGAGATGACATGAATACATTCTAGCTTGAAGTCCGGCCACAGTGAGACGTCATGAAGGAGGTCCAGGAGCAGCAGCAGCCGGAGTCAATGGAATCCAACGAGTCGGTTTCCGGCTCGAACGAGTACGCCTATCGACCGCTCACGACAAAGCACAGAAGGGCCGGAAGTACTGGAACAACCGGCGACGAGGAATACACCACGGACGAGGATGAGCTCTACACGGATGAAGCTGATTGCTCGATCGGCGCCACGTTACATCCGCCTCATCCCATTCTTAAATCAGACCTCGCGAGAGCAGCCACGGACCTATTCGGATATGTCGCTAAACGCGAGGATGAAGACGAAGAACCCACTAGTCTGTTCGATGAAGATGATAACAAGTTCCTAGGTGATAGGTGCGTTTAAGCATTGATTTCTTCTACTTTCATAGAAAAAATGCTTTCTTACTTCTGAATAAATACTAAATTAATAAATAAAAATAAAAATATATACTAAAATTGCTTTCTTGCTTCTGAATATATACTGCGAAATATTTTCGCAGTATATATTTAGAATTATGCAATAGAATCTTTATAGCTTGTATTATAATTTGTGAAAAGATATAAAATGAATAAACAAAGAAAAAGAGTCTGCTGGAAAAAATAATATATTTTATGTTATTATAGCAAAACTTTTGTCAGTTATTATATGCAATATTATTCTCTGAAGAATACCAAAGTGATTTAATTGATTTTATTATAATAATATATTATGGTTTTTTTTTCTCGTAAGCAATGATTTTATTATAATAGAAAAGTACAAGTCTTCTAGAAATAAATAATTTTTTTTAATTAGCAAATTTTCTATTTTATCAACATAATAGATTTTACTGTAATATTGAATAATTGATTATGATAAGAAAATTTAGCTGCATTTACATCGAATATGCAGGAAAATTCTTCTTCTTTGTAGAAAGTACAAGTACTGAATTTTAACTTTTTGTCGATGTTTAATACCATTATATATTAATTGTATTATTATTAAAATGTTGCAATACCTTTATGTATCATTAAAAATTATAACATGATTTGCATATTTTACTTTTAGCTCAACCAAAACCGCTCCACTGTTCGCGTACAACGAAAAGTTACAAGGTGTTCTATCGAGACATCGAAATCCATCGGAAGAGAAGAAGGCGGTAAAGTCCTGCGAGTTAAAATCTCATGAATTGGAAGTCTTGGAGTCTACAACTCAGCATACAAAACCTTTGGATTTTCGATTGAATACAGTTCAATCTGCGGGAGAAACAAGCGATGAGAAAATTGATACGGACTCGATAAAGAACGATAATTCCCATGAATCCTTGAGAAAATTCTCTCTTCCCAAGGATGTAAAGGTAATTTTAGTTCTTGTTTTATCAGACTTTGAGTATTCTTGACATATAAAAATAAAACAAATATTAATAAAATAATATTTTTTTATACACTCTCTCTATAAAAGTGTGTAATGTTAAAAATAAATTTGCTAATATTTTTATGTAATTTTTTTCTTTGTTTATATATATGTAGTATAACAAAATATTTGTGAAAATGATTTTAGTCGGAAGTACCATCGAAGCAAGAATTACTATGCGTTCCTAAAAAAACCAGCAGCCCGCCGTCGCCTACCACACTGCAATGGGAAAGAGCAGTGGCCGAAGTAAAAGAACATGCGGTGGCGAAGCTGCAGGAAGAACTTAAAAGGGCTCATGAGGAATTGAAACTGAAAGACGAGGAAGTGGCTAGACTTTCGCGGATCAGGCAAGATGTAGAAGCTGAGCTCGAAGAACTCACTGCCAGTCTTTTTCAAGTTAGTCGCCAGTTTTATATTTGTCAGATAGAAAAACAAAAGAATATATATATATATATATATATATATATATATATATATACACACACACACACACATACATATACATATACATATAAAATAAAAAAATAAAAAATAATTTAAAAATTTTAAGGATAAAGATAATATTCAAGCGTTAAATTTAACTATCGATTTATGTAGGATTTGAAAAATCAGCAAAAGCTAAAGCAATACTTGTTTTTATATGCTTGAAGATTCGGATTATTTAATATAAAATATATGTTTAGGAAGCACATAATATGGTTCGAGAGGCTAATGTACGCCAGGCAACGGCGGAGCGTCTTCTAGAGGAAAGTCGCATGAAATCGGAAGTGCTTGCGGCCGAAGTAGCAGCTTTGAAAACTTTGGTCCTTACATCCACACCGTCAAGGCCCAATCCCCATTTGCATCCTCAAATCGATATGAAAGGTCGTCTTAGTAATGGGGAAGAGGGTCAGCAGGGCCTTTTTACGAAGAAACATCGAAGGTAATAATCAATAATATAAAAATAATTATAATTTACAAAAAAATAGAATTTTAGAATTATTAAAAAATTGCTAATGTTTGAAATCGGAAACAGTTTAATATATGTATAGCTATTTATTATATATAATTTATATTTGCAAGATAAGATGTAAATTGATAACACGTTTAAAAATAATTTACAACTTTAATGCAGATCGCCGTCGCATTTTAATTTAAAATATGGTCGCGAAAATTCACCGCCTGATTCACCGGTGAAGGAGCAAAGATTGCCGTTATCGACTGACAAGGAGATTCTCGAGAGGGATTGGAAGCGGGAACGCGAGAAGGAGAAAGAAAGGGAATGCAAAGACTTCGGTTTGGAAGTCGATCCGAGAATGCATACAGAGTTTCTCAGGTGGAAGGCAAATCCTTGCGTTGACAAGAGCGATCCCTTCGTTGCGAGGGTATTTAGGGAAGATATCGACTTGTGTTTAGATTTCCCTAATAAAGAATTGGGAGCTAAAGTCAGGCAAGCCGTTCTGGACGGCATTATCTTTATCGAAGCGGTCAGCGATAAAACAAAACTCGCTTTTCCCAAGTACGTCCTCAAGTATCGCATAGTAAAATATTCGATATTACATTTTATAATTGTAACATTTTAATAATGTCTCCGAGAAATTGCATTACAATTTGCAAGATTGCTACAATATAATTAAAAGAGTTTGTACCATATGAGTAGATTTTCTATTATTTACGATAAAACATAAAATGTTTTTATTTAAATAACAATAATATTTTAATTTTAGAAAATGCGCACTGTTAGAGGCACCACGACAATGTCATTATCGTATGCGACTTGGTGATCAAGAAAATCAATGGCACTGCATTTCGCAGATTTGTCGCAATCGAGTAAGTTTTAATAATTAGTTAAAAATTTATTCTATATCATTAAAGATTCTATTTTGTAAGAGATTTTATTTTTACTACAGATTATAGCGGTGTGTGATTTTCTTAATTATCTGAGATACGTCGAGCGTGGTCTCGTCAAAAGCTCAGGTAAGTCATATATATAAAATAAAATTTCAAACATATAATAATAAATACATTTTATTATAATACATAATAGAAAGAAAAAATTTGACAGTTTATTAAAAAATTAGGTTAATTAAAAAGTTAAAATATTAAAAATTCTAAGAAAATTTAAAAATTAAAGAACATTTATCTATCTCTCTTTATTAATGTTGATAACTGCTTAATCGAATTTTGTAATATACGCTTTCAGTTCATGACGTTTATTGGGAAATCACGCGACTAAGAAAGGAAATGGTTTTCGCACGATTGGGTCTGGCATTGTCATCCTGAGGTACGCGCAGACGAGATGTTATTTAGTCTCGAATTAATTTTAGCCAGGAGTTTTTGACAGCCATTTTTTGAGAGAATCAATGCGTAGATTACGCAAAAAATTGATATAATTTAGCGACGATCTCGTCGATCATCGGCCTTTCACCTAACGAAGGTGATAATACCATCATTTTTGAGATATCTAGAGTCTCTCTAATTCTGTGAAATAATTCTGATGATAACAATGTTTCCAAGAAATTTATATGTTGTTGAAGAGGCTATATTATTTATGAAAAGTATGTGTAATTTATTCATAGAATTTTATTTTCTTTTTTTATTTGTGTTGCGCGATCAATGAATTAACTCGCTGCATTAATTTATTTCTACTTCTTTACACATACATTACTCAGGATTAGATTTGGCATTAAGTTTCAAAAGAAGCGTCATTTTTTCCACACATGAATTTCGTCGAAATATTGATGCCTTCTATGGCAGATCTTAGGTTTAGTTATCTGCAAACAAATTAAAAGCAGCACTGAAGCTGATTACAAGGCTGTGAATGAAATCTTGACAGGCGGATGAGGTCGATGGTACTCCTACATGAAAAATGTAAATAATATAAGAGATTTTTGAGATGTTGTATCATGTTTTTTCAAGTTTAACTGAACATCATCGAACTATCGTTAAACTCATGTGAATTACAACATTTTAATAAGAATTTTGAATCTATTGACGTTTATTCCATGAGATAGTTAGTGGTTAACACAATCATATTATATAATCATATTATGAAATTACATGATATCGCGTGATTTGGTATTAACATCAAAGAAAAAGACTCAGTGTTTGTGAATTATTTATTTAAATCTTATATCGTATTTTTGACTTGTTGTTGTATTAATTTTTTTATTCATACACACGTATATATTTTGTTGTTTTTAATTTATCGGTTTATATGTTGTGTATAATCTGATTTTATTAATTATTGATTGTTAACAATTCTTAAGTGTTTATACCGAATCCCGAGATCGTAAAATTCGTCATTTAGAAGTTATACTCATTGTTGGATCATGATGACTATATATATATATATATCTACTTTCGATATTATTACTCTTAGGAAAGATTTACATCTGTGTGGACCATACGAATCTCAAAATTCTTAGTGTACATAGAACTAGAAACTTCTATCATGTCTCATAATACTTCTACACGTCTATTATAATGCGTCCGATTATACGGAACATTTGTTTATACTCTACAAATATTAATCTGGCATGTTGAAAGTATAGATTCTTTGATATAGATTACGTTAATATATCAATCGAAACTGACATTTACGTCAGTTATGTATTTTCTGAGATTGTATATATAAATATCTATCATATATTTTGTTTACTACGAGGATATTTTTCAAATTGAATTTCGAATCGCAATATGCTAATCGACTCTTTAGGCAAATAATCTCTGCAACAATTCGCTCGATGTGCGATTCGAAATATTAAATTACAAAAATGATGTATAGTTATTTCGTTGTTGTAAGGCGATGCTGATTTATTAGTAAGATCTTATTTTGACTCTCTGTTGTCTTCCATTAATTCAACTTTATTTGCTGTGACAGTAAGTGAAAATATGCAAAACGATTTATAGATTAATTGACTTCAAATCATGCCAAGCGTACAAATTATAGCCAACGATAAAAACGAATAACGTTCCTTTGGATATTTTCCACTGGATGTGGAAAAAGATTTCTTCTAAGCAAGTTTTCTTCTGTGAATAGAAAATGTGTTGATTGTATATGAAATGTGTAAATAGAATCTTCTAACATTACTTGAGATAAAAACTTGTATTTAAAAATGAAATATAAATTATCGCTATTGCAAAAATGTGATGACTTGATGACTAATTGTCATAATTCTTCTGAAAACTTTTTTTTTCCTTTTCTCTTTTGATTAATTCTATTTTATAAATTATTCACTTTTTCATAGAAAATTATATATTAGTTAATATAATATATAATAATGTACAAATATATAATATATAATATATAATAATGTACAAAATTTTATATTAATATATTAATATATATATATATATATATATATATATATATATATATATATATATATATATATTAATACGTATACATTGAAGTCATTTTCTTTTGATAACATTAATACATATATTAGGTGGTGCAACCGTAAAGCCGTCGACACCGTCTAAAATCGGATTAGGATGTTCCGGAGGTAACGTAAACTGAAATCTCTGCAGCAGACACGCAGTGAACAGAAATACATTGTTTCTTGCCAAGATCTCGCCCAAACACTTTCTACGACCTGTTTTATATTAATTTTATTACAAAATTCTTTCTTTTATATATATTTTATATGTGTTACGAAGAATATATATTCATAATTTCTTTTATACCTAAGCCAAATGATAGTAACCAGGGATCCTCGACGTATTCTCCTTTATCGTTAATAAATCTTTCAGGCCGAAACTCTTTTGGATCACCCCAATGCTTCTCGTCCATATGGACGCTTCTAAAATTAGCCAACAAGATATAGTTCTTTTTTATTTCATAGCCGAGCAGAGTAGTGTCAGTCATTGCTCGATGAGGAATTGAAGTAGGGCCGACATTCGCTAGTCTCAATACCTCCGCTATCGTTGCATTCAAGTACGGTAATCTGAAAATTTTTGCTTGTTTATTTGTGAATAAACAATAATATATTGAACAGTTAAACATGTGCATACCGATTTCTGTACGCTATACGAGGTAGAACTTCCTTGCCCAGCACTCTTTCAATTTCCTCGTGCACCTTTTCTTGAACGTCCTGCCTTACTGCAAGATATGTTATTATAAAACCAATTGTGTTGTTCGTCGTTTCTACACCGGCTTCAAAGAGATCTTTCAGGACGTTAATTAATTGCTGCTCTGTAAATAAGAATACTTTGCAATGTACAGTTTTATTTGCATTATTCACTCATTATTTACGAGTTATTGCAGTTTTTATCTTAAGAATTTAATACATAATATGGGATTTATACAATATCTTATTAAAATAAACTATTTTTTTAAATAATATTGTTTCCTTATTTTATTTATTTATTTTTTTTTTATATAATATTATTGTTTTTAAAATTTATAATAATAATATTTATTATAATATAATATTATAATATTAATATTATAATATATAATATATAATATTAATAATATTTATTAATAATATATATACAATAATTTTTTATAACATGCAGTAAATTCAATAAATATTGAAATGTGTGTTTTAATAGTAACTTTTTAATTTAATTTTTGTTAAAACAGTTCATACCATTGAAACACGATATATTCGATTTTGATTGCTCCATTTCCGCTAGGTAAACATCGATAAAGTCTCTAAATTCGCCGTGCGTTCTAGTTTGTTTATGCGTCGCTATTTCCCTCTGAAACAAAATACCTTATATAGATAGAAATAACATCGCTAAAAAAAGATATATAATTACCCTAAAGAATTGTGACATTCGCGTCAGTCTCTGATTTAGTGCGGTAAATCCGGTAAAATTTGGCATGATGTGTCTTAAAAAAGGCAAATGGTTCAATATACCGCCAGTGACATTGGTGTTTCTGAAAAGATCGTTTACCACTGATATAATTTCTCTTAATTTTGGATTCTCCTTGTCCAGGTCGAATCTGTGATTAAAATGTTTCAAAGTTATTTTTGAATTTAATTTAATTGCATGCGGCTTCAAATATCATACCTTGATCCAGCGACTAACGTCCATAAAGTGTTAAGGATTGGTATGGAGGTAATATTGTGTAAGTTTGCAATGGGTCCTAATTTAGCCAGCGATTCTATTGTATTGGTTAAAGAAACTGCATCGTTTAATATTATATCTTCCATCGCCATTTTTCCAAATCCAAACTCTTTTAATGTTCGCAGAACAAATCTGAATAACTTGTAACAAGTTGTCATTTGATCTAATTTTTTTATAGTTACACAAAGCGCACAAAGAATGATTTAACAATATTTAAAAAATAAAGTATCTATGTATTTAAAAAAAAAATTTTTTTAAGTTGTTAAAAATATAATACACAGAGTGGGCCCAAACATTTCGATCAAACTTTTTATTTTATTTTAGAAGATTTTATTATAGAAGAAATTTAATTCTGAGCAAAAAGTTTCTAATAAACATAAATTGAAAAATGCTTCCTTAAAAAGTTAGCTCCTAAAAACCTCTGAAATCACGATTATTTTATACATTTTTACAAATATCAGGGAAAGTATACGTTTTATATAAGAAGTGTCAAAACAAATAATTTAATTTTCACATAATTTAATTTTTTACAATTTTTGTTTTGGTATCTTTTAAATTTGGACCTACCCTGTATACTACAAAATTATTATATAGTTTTGTTGATATATATATATATATATAGTAATCGTAAACAAAATACCTTTTTTGATCTCGCCAAATATCGCCATCCGTAAATATTATACCTCTTCGCTCACCTCCTGTTCGATGTCTAAACTTAAATCCATCGGGCCTACCGTCAAATTCAGATCGACCCATCATTTCAACCACAGCATCCCTACCGGAAACAATGATCAGCGGTTCGGCTATGCCGAGTTTTAAGCCAACGACGGGACCGTAAATGTCGGCTAGACGACACCAAGCATGAGAATAAAACTTTGTCTCATTGACCAGACGTTTCACGTCGAATATGTTTCCTATGATCGGCAGACCGCGAGGTCCTTGAATAAAACATTTCGCAAATGTCATATCTATGTAAATTTTACGTCGATACAAAAAATATTGGATCGAACAAATCAAATTAGAAGTACATCGCATGAAATATATATACAATATTTAGAAACATTACTATTTAACGAAATAATTTCATTTACCTGGAGGAAACTTTGATGATCGTCGCCAGTTGTGCAGAATTTTTATTGTAATTGCTATCGCCAGAATTATCACAAACCACATTGTTCTTTTGTTATTTAACAGCAACAAGAATAATATTGTTATTGGAAAATGATTTTCATAAAATCTTCTTACATTCTAAAGAAAAATTTTAAAAATTCTAAAGAAAAATTTCAAGAAAAATAAATCGGAAATATATTAGATGAATTTTACCACATAAAATTTTTTTACATTTTAAAGAAAAATTTCAAGATAAATAAATCGGAAAAATATTATCAGATAAATATATAAATCTCACATATAATAAACATATTAATCGATTATACTTTATTGCCGCGCCGCGGATTGTCACATGCGGTATCAATTAGAACTGCATACATTTCGCAGAAGTTCCGCTATATAAAGAATTTCCTTTCACTAGCATGTTACTTAAGAGGATTTTTGGCTCAAGGTTTCAACTATATATTCTTTGCAGAAGAAATATATACGTACAGGTACAGGTCTCTTCACATATACGATTGAACCACCTATAATATGCCACGTCTTTGTATGCGCGATCTCTTGCAATAGTCTCTTGCATATAATCTCTGCACTGAGGTTCATTACAACTAGGTATTTTGCGACAGCTTGGCATAATTAAAATATTGTGCAACGCTTTTTAAACAAACACTAATATTAACATTTTTGCGGCTTTTGTCGAAATATTTCATCATAGATGAATATAATATTTGAGAACGATTTGTTTATCATGCTTGTTTGAAAAATCCAGCACGGTATTAATTTTTATATTATATTGATTAGGCACAAGGCAAAACAAAGCCGATTAGATATATGAAAAAATGTTTTTCGGAATATGTAGCTTAAAAAAAGTAGATGTACAAATCTCATAGAAGAGAATAAAAATACAATGTCATATCTTGGATAATTGCTAATATTAACGATTATAGCGTCAAGGTGCAAGGTGATCACGGAGAAGTTATAAGCAGCAAATGTGAGAATCGTAAAATAGAATTTCCAATTAAACGCGCTCACATCAAAGCGCTTCGATCTTTCATTTCGAAGGGGGGTACTCGGAATAATACTTTGCGCAATAGCGTTTACGATTTCATGTTCGACGTACGTGCGATCTCCTTTCAATTTTCCTCTTCCATTCTCCGACACGCGTCGATATCCGTCGATATCCGACTTCGATCTCTTCCATCTAATATGCCACGTCAAATCAAAAAGCGAACGATCGAGCGGATCGATCGCGACATAACGATCAGCGCGAACCACTTAAAATCGCCGAGTTAATCGAATTGCCGAATCGTATTCGTAGTATGCGGGTTATTGACATTGTTATAGCTATTGGCAGTTTGTTAATAAATTTGTTAATAAATTACATATATCTTTTTTACGTTGATTGTACCAAAGATGATTTATATATATTGAAAATGTAATATAAAACGCGATGAGATATCACATGAGATACAGAAATGAAACTAAAGCAATTATTTTTTTATCTATACTATTTCCGGGATCATACGTACCAACAAGGCTATACTTTGACAAACAAAATAAAATTTTTTTATCGTATAAATATTGAAATAAAATTTGCCTTTTATACATTTCTTCAAATAATTTCCGCAAAGGTCCAAACGTTCTTCAGTAATATGTAAATAGTTTGAGGAAAGGCTTCAATTGAATGATTTTTATGAATTAATAATTTTTATTTAAACATTTTTAAAGTGTATTCTTTTAATATTTTTCTTATAAGAGAATTCTCGTATTATAAGAGAGATTCCGAAGTGTTCCAAAATCACAGCACTCGCGCGCGATGGACCGTAAATTATTGCATCTTGACGAGTATCAGTAGCGATAAAACGCCCAATGGGAGACATAGAAAATTGTGCAAAGCAATTTGGCTTTACTTTTATCGGTATACAATAGGTGACCGCGAAGTCGCATAACATACGTATAACGAGTGATTGTGTCGTCAGGTGAGCTACTGGCAATGTTGAAAGGAAAGAAGGAGCGAACACTAATAATTGGAAGAATAGGAATGATTCTTAATTCTCCCGTATGATATTCGCTACACGATTTATGTCTGATTATATCTATTAAACAAAAATTGGTTTCACGAGATGGCCTATTTTTTTCTTCTTATAAAGACTTGAATGTTTCTGCAACACAGTGCAATGAGAAGTTAAGATATGTTTTTCCAAGGATATTTTTTATATAAAAAGAAGAATTTTTTTCTTATATAAAAACCTAAATATAATTAAAAAAAATTCAGTTACATAAAATATAATTAAACGTTATTTTAACCGAGCTTATTATTATCATAATTAAGAAGATGCAAGATAATTACAATTAATTAAAATTGCAATTTATTAAATGTGAGTAGCAAAATGTTCTTCTTATCATAGAGATGAACAAAACAACAGGATTTTATCGTGCATAACGAAAACTCTTAAATTAAATGTTTCACGGTCAATTATCGATTGCCTGTTAAACTAAAATGGATATATAACTATATATATATATATATGTAGAATCTTTTCTCATAAATCTAAAGAAATTAACGTCCCTCTATATTATAAAACTATAGTTTCTATATTATATATAGACCTATTATTTCTCCACAAAAATAAAGATTTTTATATATATTATATACTATAACACACATTTGCATATTAAATAGTATATAAATTTCATTTTGAAAAAAAAAACTTTGGAAAAAACCTCATTTTGAAAAAAACTTTGTTTGAAAAAATTTGGATATACAATAAGTATTTATTTATAAAATATTATTGTGTGAAAAGTACAAAAATAGTAAATAGAAAGTTTTTATTTTTATTAATTTTATTTTTCGAGAATTTTATTAACAGATCGTACAAAGTGTTCGATTAGTTCAAACACACAAAACACTCATCGCTTAAACATATAAGACTCTTTGTGAAGTAATTATTTCGACGATGGCAAATGATTTTTACTCAGGATGCGTTGGCGGCAAGATAAATTGAACTGATCAATCGATCGTCGGGACGACGAGGAAAAAAGCTATACCAGAAACATTAACACGAGGCACAAAGAGACGAGAAGTTACCTCTACTGATAACAACTTCGGAATATCGTGATGTTGGATCGGAGGTTTAATGCTGGAGCGGGGTTGAAAGGATTTGATAATAGGTGGGGATGATGGCTTGTGCAGTTATCGGAGGTGCTAGATCCAGTCGAGTTGGCATTTGAGAGCAACAGAATCAACATTGAGTGTTGCCACGAGCATCAAGCCTTGCCATCATTGGATCATTCGTCATTAATATCAAAAGAAAAGCAGCGTTCCAGTTTTCCTGGAAATCGTGGTCCGGTTGTTGGTGATTACTTCTTAGTTAAAAGTTGAACATTTGATTGATTTATTATCAATATCTATTATCAGATAGAAATTTAACGTGCAAAGAATGAAAGATTAGAAATATTGATAAAATTAGGTACTTTTGATTTGATATTGGATGTAGGCTGATCGAGATAAGAAGATAGAAGATTTGAAACGAACGGAGAAGTGAGACATTCTGGCGGCGATGCTGGTTCGCGCGCCTTACACTCTAACTTTCGTCTTTTTAGTAAGTTCTTTCCTTCTGTCAAATTTATGTAAATCTATAAAAAAATATAAATTTGAAATTATGTATTTTTTATTTTATGTATATAAACAGCGTTTATTAAATTCATAAAAAATTAGTTAATATAATTAAATAAAGTTAATAATTTGTGCAATTTTTCAATACTTAGTTTATCAAACATATTTCAAATATATTTAAAAAAAAAAAATAAAAATATTTATAGAGAGATATTTAGATAAATTCTTCTTTTATAAAAAAGTTTATATTTTTTAAATATATTAAACATTCTTTTATTAAATATATTAAACACTCTTTTTACAAATTTTTTATACTTTAGAAAAAAGTTCTTTTTATATAATCACTAAATGTACAAACAGTTTGCAATATAAAATGTAAGAAAAAAAAAACGATTAATTAAGTATTATGTTTAAAAGATTTTTTTCTTTATTTCGATAAACTAATTATTATCGAAGTTGATTAATTTTTTCACTTTATCGGTAACATAAATATATCAAGTGCAACGATGGAAAGGTAACTAGATTCTTTTTTAATCTTGACAAATATTACCGTCGTATCGTATTTATATTTTATTCGATCATTCTCACTTTCGTGCTAGCATACTGTTCGGTCATTTCGTTGGCTAATCTCGCGTGCCGAGATATCGTCAATCTTGCATAGATGGATTAAATCAATTGTCTGGCACTTTCTAAATTAAATCATTTACACGATCTGTCATCAGGCGATATTGAGTGTCTTTATGAAACTTTCACACATATATTTTGAGAAATTGTATTATATATTTGCTGGTTAATAAATTTGTATTACTTGTACTTTATAATTTATAATTTACATGTGTTATTAACACTGAAAGATATTTATTATATTTACTAATGTTTTTTGATGGAAATTTGCCGACAAAATATTACATTTGTTCGATTAAAATAGGTATGCTGGTTTAGAAATAATGCTGCGATTCCACTTGCCTCTCGTTCTTCAGACTCAAGTCGAGTATGTAAATTGAGTAATGCATATTTTTATATCTATATTTATTTCTATATACCACACATTTATAATTATTTTTATTCCATAATAAATCTGTTTTTGCTCATTTTATGCAAATATTTTTTTATATTTGTCTACACATACTTTATTATTATTATATTACATTTTAAGTTTTTTTATATACATTTATATTTTTTTGGTTATTTTGTTTGCATTTTTTGTTACTTTATGCTGTTTTTAATTTATACGAAAGCAGATATTTGTATTAAATATTATGTTTATTTGTATTAAACTAGAAAATTTGTGTCAAATTTTGATTTTTTTTTTTAGAATTACTGGGAGAAATATCTCTTCAAAAAAATTTTTATATTTTTATTGTCATCAATATGTAGTTATGCTTTTTTATTATACTGTGATTATTATTTTTATTAATTTATTATTTTTATTAAATATGTTCAATTACTTTGCTATAAATTTTTTGCCATCAGTCACGCTTGATTGAAGTTGCAATGTTTTGATTATATTTTATCAGCTTAGCATAGATGAATTTCGCGAATAAATTTTAATTATTTTTTACTATGTGTGAGGCATAATATTAATAAGGTTGTGCATTAACAAAATTTGTTATGGTACAACCGCATATAAGTGTTTGTAGAGTATATTCATATCTAAATAATTTTGTTCATATTTTTCCAATCTTAATTTTCTTTCTTATACCTAAATCTTTAGGTGCGGCATGCGTTAAAAGATAAAGAAATAGGCTATCGACGTTATGATATTGCTGCGCAATCTCGTGCAGCGAGAAGGATGGAGTCATCGGAGTCATCGGCTTCACTTGACGTTGGTGATAGCGCCAAAATTCATAAGTAAAGTATAATCTCATTAAACTAAATATAATAAATATAATCCATATAATAATTAATCTAAACTAATATTAAGATATAATGAAAAATAGTGCAACAAAAAAATAAATTAAAAAAAGTACATGATTAATCTGTTAATGCAAAACATTATAACGTCCGTGTTATCATCATCAATGATGAATTTTTGATCATTTTCCGCACAGAATAATTAAGAATGAAAATGTTACTATGAATACGAATGTCCCCGATCACCATGAGCAACATAGTCACGAGCATCTCAAACAAGGTAAGCAAAAACTTCCTAAGAAGTTTCAGTCATATTATCATAAATATTTTAAATTGCTAGATGACATTTCTGAGGCAGAACAACCCGCACGACCAAATTGCACGAGCGGTAAGAAGGAGAATCAGAGATATTCGAGCAGCTTCATTGGAAATGTAACGAAACGTGGTGATGAGTTGAATGTTGACAAGGAATTTAAGGATATAATCGGCAAGGCTAAGACGATCAGCAGTGTTCATGAGGATGAGGATATTACTTTGTGTTGGATCGAGACGACGACCATCAAAGAGAATAAGACCGTGCAGCCGCCGAGAAGGCTGGTGATCCGCGAATACACGATTTCTTTCGAGAATTCTGCAACTATACCGGATAAATATCTCGAATGCAAAAAGCTTGAGGGTGAATTAACACCGAATGATGAAGAGATTAATAAAACGGCTCTGTTCGAGATTATAGACGAGGATACCAAAGTTAGCAGAGTTGTAAATTTCACCTCGATTAGTCATGTCGGCGACGTTATTATTTGGCAATATAAAAAGGTGAAATGCGGGGTCGGCCCGGTGGTCAGTAAGAATATCGTAGAGTGGAACGACGGCTCGAAAAAGCCGAAGAAGAGAGTGGAAATCAAAGTTAGCCCTAAACTGCAGAAATTAACGGCGACGAAGACCGAGGAGGAGGAACCCTGTACGGAGAGTTCCGTGGAAGATGAAAATGAAAATAGCAGTGATGTCACTACTGAATTTTGTAAAAATATGAATGGCGCTTGTGAGGTGACTACAAAATCTGAGGACATTTCAATAAAAAGTACTACTGAGATAAGCATAAGCGAAGAGGTCACTGAATCAAAAGAAGAAGCTGAAAGCGAGAGTGAAGAGGATCTTAGTTTATCTAGCGATGTTACAAAACCATCGATATTATTTGGTGAAGAAATATTTACATCTACAGTAGAACCTATTACAAATGAAGAGATCGTAAGCTGTGAGCAGGATTCATCGGATCCATCATGTACAACGCAAAAGAATATCATGCATTCTTCATCTTTGGAAGAAGTGTTTACTGAAGCAGGCGCGACTACAGAGATTTCAAGTATTCATCAAGAAATTGTTACAGAAAAAGATATTTTTGATAAAGAAAAACTACCCCAGTTTTCCTCTAAATTAGAAAAGGAAAAAGAAGTTTCTGATTCAATTACTGACGAGTCAACTCTTCTACCATCCACGACAGATATATTAATAAAGTCTTCTGTTACAACCCCTAAGAATATCGATTATACTGTCAGTACGTCAGAAACAAATATTACGACAAGTCATGGCGCGACAAAAGATGAAAAAGAAGAAGAAAACTTAACGTCCACAGATAATAGTAAAGATACTTCTACTGAATTGACGAGCGAAGAATTAACCGAGACAGATCATGTTCCGTCTTTAAGTACGATAAATTCAGCTGAGATTAATGCTGAGCAAGAAGTTACAACCAAGGTATCACCGCATGAAATCACCGAATTCGTGAAAGAATCCGAAACATTTACCGAAATCTTAAACAAACTATCATCAATTTCGACTGAAAGTATACCTGAAAGTGTAACCTCTCAATCGATATCGACGCTCGAAGAAGTGCTCTTCCAAGGCACGACAACCACTTCGTCATCTACTGAGATCAAATCGACAGCTAGCAGCGAGGTTGATTACTCGTGCGAGAATTCCGAAGATTGCGCATATATTAACAGTCCGGAATCTTGCGACGAATTCGGAAATTGCGACAGTGTAACTTCCAGTTCTTGCGAGTCAAGTATATGTTCTGAGGAGGAAACCGAGGATCAATCGAAGCCTGACACGATATTTTTACCAACGAAAAATCAATCGTTCGTAACTGAATCTCAATCGTCTGAACAGTTAGCAACGAGCGAAATTCAACATACGACTGTCGCAAGTGTCCCTACGACCCTAATTGCTCAGGATACTGAGAGCAATTCAACGATGATCAATATGGACACGCGAAGAACCACGACTACAAGTAAGCCACAGCACATATTGTCTTTAAAAGTGAAGATTCTTCTAGAACATATCAATGAAAAGAAGGAGAAGCACAACTTGGTCGAGGTTGAGAAACACGTGTCATTTGATGAGAATTCGATACAAGAAAATCATCCTGATTTGTTAAAACAATTGAAAGCTCTGAACGAATCTGTCAACAATGAAACCTTAAGCGCGTTACTAAAGTGTATCGGACCAATCCGAGCGAAATTGGACAATTTGATAGAAAAAACGAATATTAACAGTATGCAATCAAATGATGTTGATAAGAGTCATAAAGAATCGGAATATACGGATTTTTCTGCTTTTGAAGATTTAATTTCAGAGCAATTTACTTCTGAACGCGCCCTTGCTAAAAACGAGGACTTCCAGTATTCTGAATATGATCAAGAAAACGATCGAGAAAACGAGGTATTATATCGTAGACGAAGACGCAGAAGTCTTGATGATAAAAAAGGAAATTTAGATGCACTCGATATTGTTACAAAAAGTTCCATTGATCCTGATGAATTGTCGGTTACGACTAATTCCTTAAACGTTTCAGAATTACAAACAACTTCTTTGACGGAGACTACTCATCCTTCTACAACCACAAATAACCCCGAAGAGGGGACAAATTATGTTACAGAAAATGAAAGAAATACAACTACAGAAGGAAATGACGGCGTAACGTTTTCGACAATAAAAAACAACGATACCGATTCAACCACTTTAGAATACCAAGATGTTAATGTGACAAAGGAGAGCGTACAGCTTTCTACAACGACCAACAACCCTCAAGAGGAAACAAGCGACACAGTACGTACAGAAAGTGGAAACGACACAACTACAGAAATAGTTTTAAGCACAGTGCCTTCGGTAAGTGAGAACGTCGCCAACGAGACGAAGATAGAAGTCGTGCAAGTATTACCAGAGATACAGAAAGATGTTTCAACTGGGCTGAAGCACGTGTTTACGGAATTGACGCAGAATAATCTAACCTCCGTCAATGACACGAACAAAACAGTTAAAACGAATCTATTACTAAAAATTATAGCAGATCCCAAGGATAACAGGGTTCACTCGAGGATAAGACGAGCGGCTGCGGAAGAGGTCGGACATTGGTCGAACGAAAGGATCAGAGAGATGTCGATGGGTGGCAGTCTTAGGACTTTCACCGAATTCACACTGTATAAAGTCCTTTCTTGAATAGATGTGCGGCAAGTCTAAAAGTTTTACCTTATCGTTTTAGTAAATCTGATATCACATAAAAGATAAATTCAAAAAAACTGGTATCAGAGATTGCATTGCGCATGTATAAATTTCATTGTGCCTTCTTAATTTAATCATATGAATTAATAAGAAAGGCTTCGTAATTTACATTTGTTTATCAAAACATGGCAGATGTAAAATTATATATAAGAATATGCTTTCTATTTACAAAAAATGTAAATTACAAATTTATAAACAAATATAATTAAAATTAAAATTATAAAAAAGAAAACATGTAATTATTGATGTAGAATTAATAAGAATATTATTCTATATATTTACTGTAATATACTTTCACATATTTTTATTGATATAATTTTTAATAATCTCCTCTCTTATAGCAATATGAATTCATCAATTTATCTGGCTTTTGTGATATGAGAGAAGCAGATATTTACAACGTTTAATAATCTTTAAAGTGGTAAGCGCGTTGATTATCACGCGAATGATTATAACTCGTTTATAACGGTCGGAAATAATTAATCGCGAACAACAATTGCACAATCTCATCGATCGAATCGCGCTTATAATAAATTGTATTAACGAGGAATTGTTACTGTATTTTATTATTTCCATTAAGTTGAAAATAATACCGCAAGTGATAAATATGATTGTTAAGCACTCGATAGTCAAAAGTCCGCTTGTTATTTTTTTTTATCAGTCTGTAACATTCCATTTATGCCGGAAATCTTTTTATAATTTGTAATTATAGATAATTACACCATCGCGTTACATGTTCTCTTTTATCTTTTTTCTTTCTACATCAAATGTATTATTATTTCGTGTAATATTTTTTACATATCTGACAATTTTTTCCCCATCATATTCTCGATCTATAATATCTGCTATTCACTAAACATATATTTATTATAATATATTCACTAAATATATATTACAATTAACAGAAGAATTATTTCACAAGAATTATTTATTTCTACATTTTAAATTATTTAATTAATCAATTACACTCAATTTCTACATTTTAATAAATTATTTAATTAATCAATTACTAATATTGTTACATAATAATATACATCGGTATCAATTTTCATACAATATAATATTTCCTATATAGATTATAATTATATCTATGCGATATAGATACTTGACTCTTTTGTGGAATTTGATTGATATACTTGTGTTGGACATATGTATCTCTGTGGTGATACGCACTTCTCCGACGTGGGTTCAAACACCAGGGTGTTCGGGCAGGTAAGGTTACTCATCATGATATAACCGGTGCCGTTCCAATAACATAGAAAATACATCTTACAATACGGATCCTCCATCGGAAATCTGCCGTATCGTAAGCAGCGTGGCGTTTGCTGGCACGTAGTCGTATTTGCGGGCACGCATCTGCCCAGGATGGGATCGAATATAGCAGAGCTGGCACACGACAGTATCACCTTCGTCAAAGTCACGCCGTTGTCTATGCACATGTAATAATTTTTACATGTTCCGTCGTCGATCTCGAAGAATCCTACCTCGGTGCAGGTAGATATCGTCATATTTTGAGTTGCGGCGATTTTGATCAGGCTGAAGCATAGAAGACACAACGAAACAACGATTTTCCCACGTTTCATTATTGCGTTATGTTGTGCTGATTCGATGCGTCTGCGATTCGATTTATAATGTCATTTATAGCAACGAGGTTTATGGTTTAATTGTCGTGTCATGCGCTCGTTTATTAGGGAATTAATTAAGATATCAGATGATCTAGCACATCTACGTAATATCAGTATGCAGATAAAATGAGAAGACCTTGGAGATCTAAATTGCTCGTAAAATCTTGTCTCGATGTCTTAAAATTTTAATTGAAATTTTATTGAATTTGGATTTCTGTACAAATTTAACTTTTCAACGTATTTGCTTTTTTCCCCTCTATTTACCAAATTCAATTTTATTTTTTAATTCAGGTATAATAATTTATTAATTACATATTGACTATATATTAACATACATTTAATCACTTAATGCAATGCAATTAAAATGTAATTATATGTCCAATGTTATTTGAAATCAAGACAGTATCTGGCCATCCCCAACATTTTCTTTTCAGGTGAAACGTTGGACGATTTAGAATGCGCCGTTTTTAACGCGACGGCCTTACAATGAGGAAATCGAGGGTGAATCTACGGAATACAAAATCGCCAGAAAGCGGCGAGAAAGTTGCGTATTGGGTTTAACGTCCTGGTGTTATTATATTGCAAGTTTCTATACGTGCTCGCGTTATATATTGATTATGTACGCATATCCTGCACGTCAATCATCCAATCAAAATAAGTCATCATTTTACGTATTTTCCAATTTCTGATATCAAACATTTGATTATTTCGCATTTTGATATTGATCTGAATATCTTATAATATATATATATATATATATATATATATATATATATATATATATATATCTACAATCTATAATATATTTAATCTATAATATATAATTTTAATTATTATTATATATATACTTTCTAAATTATTCTCATACAAAAAATAATATCAAAACAAAACTGTATATATATATATATATTATAGATTATATATTATAGATAAAAAAATGTATATATAATATATATGATAATTAAAATTATATATTATAAACAATTATATAATAAGGATCCCTCCGTATGCAATTCAGCCGATCTCTTCTTTTTTGTTATCAGGCCACGATTGGATCCACGGAAAAACAAAGAATTTTTCTACCTGTTCGGAAAAAATTCCGACCTTTGAGCATGCTGATAAATAAATATTGTAGATTATATATATATATATATATATATATATATATATATATATATAATCTTATATTTCAAAAAATATTACATATAAAATAAAAAATGTATATATAATATATATGATAATTAAAATTATATATTATAAACAATTATATAATAAGGATTCCTCCGTATGCAATTCAGCCGATCTCTCCTTTTTTGTTGTCAGGCCACGATTGGATCCACGGAAAAACGAAGAATTTTTCTACCTGTTCGGAAAAAATTCCGACCTTTGAGCATGCTGTAAATAAATATTGTAAAGAATTACCTGGAGTCGGGTTAGAATGTCGAATAAATCAGATATATGATTTTTCTGTCTGGGGATGATGATTGCTGGTCAATTTTACATAATTTTATATGTAATATTTTTTGAAATATAAGATTATATATATATTTATATATATATATATATATATATATATATATATATATATAATCTTATATTTCAAAAAATATTACATATAAAATTATGTAAAACTGACTAGCGATCATCATCCCCAGACAGAAAAATCATATATCTGATTTATTCGACATTCTAACCCGACTCCAGGTAATCCTTTTTACAATATTTATTTATCAGCATGCTCAAAGGTCGGAATTTTTTCCAAACAGGTAGAAAAATTCTTCGTTTTTCCGTGGATCCAATCGTGGCCTGATAACAAAAAAGAAGAGATCGGCTAAATTGCATACGGAGGGATCCTTATTTTGGAGCGAGGGAAAGGTGCAACGGGAAGGAGAGAGAGGTGCCAGATAGGAAGGAGAGAAGCGCAAATGTATATAAGTGACTTGGACCGAAGAGGCTTCAATGGACTCTCTCTTTGACCCTGATCAAGTGCGCATCCTTCCTTCCATTTTCATTTTTTTCCCACCTTCCTTCCCACGCGTAGTCGTAGCCGCAACACAGGATCCTGCGTCCTTCCACTTGAACCTTTACCTTCTCGCGACGAGGAATAGAAGTTCGAGTTGCCGTGTCTGTCGGTCGCGCATTACGTGCTGTGACGATGCCACAAGGTTGAGAGCTAGCAAAAATTCGATTTGCTCTAGAAAAATATTCAGGACAAAAAGTGTGATTTTGGTTTCATGTGTAAACTGTGACATGTTCCTGACAGGAAGATCCTGACTGTGGGAGAAATGGTTGCTCGAAGAGTGAGTAATACTACAATAAATAATTGTTTATTACTGCCGTTGTTCTATCAGTATCATTTGAAAAAAATTTTAAATTTTTCAATATCGCATGATCGTTGAGTTGTTATTGTTGTTAGATGAAAGGGTTTCTGAGTTTATGTGCGAAGTATTTTATTTATTAATGTTGATGTAATATACGTCAACAACTAGTTGCCAAATTGTTATTAAATTATTAATTTGCTTGCATTTATTATTAGTTAACAAACATTGTATGAACGTAAAAGTTTTCTAATAGTTTGATATTTTTATTTTATATCATAAAAATATCTTGGAAATACAATTTCAGGACTATATAGTAACAGTAGAATGTTATACGACATATCACTTGTAGTATTAAATTATTTTATCGAGATAAAAAGTAGTTTTTAATTAAAAATGCAAAATTGCTGTCCTTATTAAGTTTCTAGGCCACTTTAGTGAATTTAATGACGGATTATTTTAATATGTCATAAGTCTATGCGTTATCGATAACGAGGCAAATTGTGTAAATTGCATGATTATAATATACCGAGAGTCATGGGAGCCCTGACGACATAGAAAAGACGCGCTTTCGAGTTTATTGCATATGGATGAAAAAAACGTGAACTTTCTGCATTTATATTAAACATTGTTTCATTAGCTTTAGCTCTAATATTCGCACATATATTTGATACAAATTGATTTATACTAATTAGGGATTTATAATATGGATATTGTAAAAAATTTTGTAATACGAAAAATTGTAAAATATTAAAAAATAAAAATAAAAAATGATAACCACAATTATTTTTAAAATATAAAATATTTGTTACCAAAAAGTAATAAAAACAGAGAACATTCTACGTATGTAAAAAATTAAATATATAAATTTATAAATTTTTTATATAAAATTTATTGAAAATTTAAATAATATCTTTAATACAATATATTAAAAAATAAATTTTATTTATAGTAAATAATTGATATTGATTGTCACAGGTTCTTTCTCTCTGATTCTGAAATTGATTTCTTTGGGCAAATCAATTCGATTTCATAAATCGGCGAAAATCATCTCAGAGAGTCACGTTCTTTAATTAATCAGGAGAGCGGAGTAGTATGTTAATGCATGGCCGGTGTTGTGTCTTGAGAGTCACGGCTGATTTATGCACGCCGCGAATCGTGCGCGACGGAACAACGAAGACGTATATGCCGCTTTCGAGGCGAACGATCAAGTTGTTTGGCACAGCGCCAGTCGAAGAGGGAAACTCTTTCGGACGACCTAAATCTGTCGCTTTCCGTTTGCCCGTTTCATCTAGTCTCGATTTCCAAAAACGTGTATGGAAACGCAAATATTTCGTATATTATAACTTTTTATACGTGCTACATCTATTGCATGTAATTATACAAAATTATTATTTCAAAATTAGCGGCAAATGGAAACGAAACATTATTTCTCGTCGGCTAACAATAAATCTAGAATCAGCTGTTTGTTAACAAAAATGTAGAGATGTCGATGATATTTGAGATGTACTATAAAAACTGAAAGGCTTTGTGTGAGTTAAGATGCAAATGCAAAAATAGATAATGGAATAATTATTTGTTATTTTGAAATAGTCATTACTTGGATAAAATATTAATTTAAAGGGCAGAGATTTTTATCAAACATTGAAACTGATTAATTTTTTGAAGATAATAATCTTCTTTGACGGATTTGGTGCACATACAAAGAAAAACTTCAATATTCTATTAATTATAAAACATTGTATATATTTCTAATAGCATTTGGGATCAAAATCAAAAGTATTTTTTAATACTTTTTGTTTTTATCAATTATGTTGCTGCTGTTGTAGTTGTTGTTATACGCAGATACACATTATATGTGTTTCAATTTTATTTGTAATGTATAATACTGATATACATACGAAGGAAACGAGAGAGATCGTTTAAAGAGACAGAAGGAAAAGATTTATTTTATTGATTCAATTTTAACAAAATGTCATTACTGATCTCTACAAATATATGATATCTAAGCAAATACAAAACTATTTTTATATTTTAATTATGCATAAAATCCCGGCTATTTGCTTTAATGGTATCTTATTTGCACGCAAGATTTCTTACAGTCTGTCAATATTAAGTGTCGAAATAGACGTTGCGGATATTTGCGAGAAACCTATATTATGCTGCAATATTTATTTCTAACAATATTGATTCGAATGAACATGACAAATAAGTCAGGAAAGTTAGCTAACAGAAATGTTTGCATCGACAAAATAAAGGTGAAGCTTCTTTCCGTTTATTAGAGACATTCGTTCGTTACAAATTGTCAACAATTTTTTAGTGTGTTCTTATACGTGTACCAGATTTTTGTGTCTCTTTTTTGTTCTTGTTTTCTCTCTCTTTCTCGTTATAAAGTTGTTTATATTATTTTTATGCGTGCTATTTTAAGTCTTACTGTTATATATAATCTTGTATTTTGCAAATATTTATGCAATCAAATTTTTTCGAATAAAAAAGCTTCTGTGATAAAAGAACGAGATATATTTCCAATCTATTTTGCAAACAAGACAATAATTTACTTTTTTGTTTTCCAAGTTGATAGTTTCAGTTAGTCATAATAAAATAATCAATTAGATTTTTCACGTTAATGGAATCATATGAGAGGTGAACGCAAATGTCATATATTTCCAACACTCGTCGAACTGGAGCAGAGCTCGCGATGTAAATACGATGTCTCGACGCTCTTGTAATTGTCTTGTGCGCCGTTGAAATACCGTTAAGGCTCGTCTTTTCTACAAGATCGCCGACATCTTCCGATTTTCGCTCGAGTATTCCCACGGGACGTGGCTCCGAAGAATTTAGACTCCGTCTTGAAAAGTGACAGCATAATGTCATTATCTTTCTACAGTCCTGTCGCGTCGCATATATGTAATTTTAAAATTACTTTACAAAAAAAAAAGCGGATATATACATATTTTAAAACATTTTAGTGGTATATACATTTTCTTACGTACGCATTTTTTTCATAAAAATAATTTAACTGTATTTGTAATTGCGCTGTGTTGAAGAAAGTTTGTCGCGGCCCTCGTTGAGCAGCATCGAAAGTTTCGCCTTTAAATATCGATCTCGTCGACGAACGATCTCGATTTCGCTGAGATACCTCGCTGCGATGATGACGGTTTCATTTCGGGCGACGTTATCGCAGGCAATGAGAGCGCAGCCTCATTATCGGCAGCGGTTCGTCTCGATTAACGCTGACATTCATTTTTCGACAAACGCACGTTCCGTCGCACGTGGGACACGCGCGCATGCATAGGCACGGATTACAGGTGCGCGAGAGCGCGTTACATCGTCTTCTCTCGCGTTGTAGGTCTCGACTCTCGTAATACCCACAGCCCACTTACCTACATTACTCGTCGTATGAATGTGCGGCCGCTACATCCACGACATCGGCGACGAGTTCATGAGCGCAGTGGCGTAATCAATTTTAATAATTAATCATTTTAGTAATGAATTTCTGCGGCAGCGTGTGACGCTCTTAATGAGAAAGCATGCGAATGATTGAATCTCTTCGTGATTACATCTTCACTGTTTTTTTTTTTTTGTTTTTATTAATAAACGTTTGTTGAAACCTGCAATATCCATTCAGTCTTCAATTGAACGTTATTATCTGTTGATTACGTATAACTATGACAATTATTTATATATTTATTAATAACAAAGAATTATTCTTTATCAGAGATAAATTGATGTAAAAAAAAAAAAAATCCTAAATATTTTTAATTCAAAAAGATCGCACTTAGTGCATTATACCAAGAAGCATATTATTTTGAGAGCGGATATTATGTTATTAAAATACATCATCGATTTTCAATGACTTAGTTACGCTGCTGCGAACGTGTTTGTCGTAAAAGCATCGTTCTCTCATCTCTCACCATTGTGTCGCGATCTCACAATGTTATGATCGAAATCGGTATAAAACAGCAGCCAAATGGAATCGTAAGCTTCCATCGAAACGTGAGAAAGGATCGGAGAAAGGAATCGATACATTACTTCGTATGCTCGATACGATCGTCCGTCATAAATAGTCGATCATGGAACCCGTGTGCCAAATCGATGCTCTCGTCCAGATGTTTTCTCAGCGATCGAGAAATCGGATCTATCTACTTCCTAGTAGATTTTGACCTGTTCTTCTATCCTTGATTCCATCCTTGGCTTAAGAGTGCGGAGTCACTATTATTCTCAATCCATGCTTGATTAATACCTGCCGGGTATCTGTAGCCTACTGACTTCTCTCATTAGCGTTCTTCCTAGAAAACAACTCTACGTCATTTCACTTTGCTACTAGAGTTGCACATAAAAAAACATTCATAGGAATAAATAGATTTACAGAAGATTCATGTATGTATTTAATAAAAAAAATTTAATTACCTTACATGTACATGTCAAATTTTGAAGAAAATTTTCTCTTTCTTGTACAAAATATTTCTCTTTCTCTCTCTTTTGTGAGAGAGTATGTAATAATTTTAACTTGCTTTACAATCGTCAATTCAGAAACCATTTCACTCTGAACACCTGTGAGCCGTAAATGCTACTATCTTAGACAAAAGACGTGCTCTCGTCGGAAGTAATTTGCATAATGCGCGTCCGTACACGACGGCGTAATATATTATTAGAGGCGCGTGTGTGCCTCCCTTTTTTCCGTTTCTTCACTTTCCTATGCGGCTTCCGGTTCGCGGGACGAACACGGTCATCCGCGACTACTCTCGTTCTCTCTCACAAGAAGCCCGCGACGCGCGAGCTCGTATACGTGAAAGAACTAGCACGTGGAGTTCTCGCAGTCAATTAACGTGAGAGAATCTCAGCACTATGTTAGTGGGTGCCGCGCGAATCGCGACGGATTCCCGGCCTTTCTTTGACATTTCATTCGTTTTCCTCGCGGCCTTCCACGATAAAGGTTTCCTTGTACCAGTTCTCCATTTATTGTTACTCCCAAGAAAATAAATTTCATTATTATTTTTATAGCATTTATTAATATATTTTTTATCTTATATGGAATAATTATATAATATTATTTAATTATGCTGTTATTGTATATTTTGATATGCTAATCACGAGTAATTCATTAAACTTTAAAGATTTAATTCGTAGTAATTCAGAACACAAATATTGCAGACACTATAATATTTTAAAATAAATGTATTACCACGATAGATTGAGAAATTATAATTAATTCTAAAATTGATTAAAAAAATTTATTAAGAATTATATCTAAAGTGTACATTTTGAATTATTGATGTAATCATTGGATAATGATTTTATGTACGTATAACCGAGTATGGAATTGAATTCGTGGTGCATTCTCGACCTTACATTGCATTCTAAATGTCTTATGACCTCTTGTGCCATTGGTAATGACTGGCTAGCTTAGAATCTCTTCAAGAAAACGATGATTACTGGCTTCTATGTAAGTTAAATAGGTCGAAGAGCCTCGAATGACATTACGCATGCTTTTCTCTCATTTAGAAAGGCAATTTTGAAATAAGTCAGAAATACGTCGGGCGAAATTTAATAATGTTAAGTTTAATAACGCTAAACAAGTGTGAAAACTAAAAATTACTGACATGACGAGCGCATGTGTTTGTAGCGGAAAAAAGTTTCAAACGCTTCAAACTGCCACCAATTGTACGTTGATGATTTCGTGTAACGATTTTTGTGGCGCAGCAATATGTTGTCCGTTTTTTACATAAATTACGTGCAGCAAGTGCAAAACGGGGTAATCAGCTGCATCCAGGACTAAAGAGAGGGAAACCAAGTCCAACGGGGACATTCTAAAATAACAAGGAAGAAGGCGTCTAGTTTCGCGAACGGCATACATAATTCTCGGTAGAATGATTCCCATGATGCGACCTAGTTTGTTCCACCGCACGTTTACTCCATCCGTCGTGTCATTGTTGCGGAAAGTGTACATAATAATATAATACATACAAACTTTCGTCGGTCAAATGATACCTGGAATATCGACGAGGAGAAAAGAAATTGTTAGTATGCATCTAACGATTTTAACAACCGATGATTTTGTTATTCTTATTCTTTTGCTTTTATTGTTTAAAAGTATAATTGTGTAGAGAGAGTTTCGATTTTACTGATAAATATTTTTTTCAATCACTTTAGTGCGATAATTTTTCATATCTTTTATTATTTTTAAATTTAATTATAGCAATATATATTATAGCAAATAATTTGCAGATTCTCTTTCTCTTTTTATTTTCTACACAATATTATTTTCTGCAAATAAAATTACTATTTTTAATCAATTCTTTCTGTTTTTTTCTAAAAAAATAATTTGATATTTCAGGCCTTGCCATTCTTACTGCTAGTGATCTGCGCAATCAGCGCGGCCTCTATCATCAAGAATGGCCGGGACGATCCCAACAACATTCGACGCATTCGCAGAATCAATTTGAGCGAATACCTTGTTCCACCACCACTGCCAAAGTTTCATCCACCGGGTAGAATCGCAAGATTGGTTACTCCTCAACCGACTGAGGCGTCAGGATACTTTATGCGGTTTATGAGTTGGTTCAATCCCTTCGGTTCATCGTCAAAAACTTCATTGTCACCACCACCACCACCACCACCACCACAAATCCCGCATACGGAAACTGCGTATTCTCCATCACCAAAGTTTATACCTCCTTCAGCTCCTACGGAAATCTATGGCGGTCCCTCTCCTGCGATTTATGACAGACCACCTCCTCCTTCATCCTCCCTCAACAATCATCCGGGATATCCCTCCTCGGACAAGGGCAAGAACTGCAATCCTTGCAACAAAGTTCCATGGATGCCGATACAGCACGATGAATATTCTCATTCGGGAGATGCTTCCTTTGCATTACCGCCACCACCGCCACCTTCTCAATTATCGCCATCATTAAATGGCGAATATCTGCCACCCAGAAATCGCGAGATACCTTACGATGCTCATCATGCTGCTTCGCAAGAAGTTAGAGCTCCAGATTTTTCTTTACCACCATTGCTCAGTGGACAAGACGGATCTCTTAGTCCGCTGTCAAATCCGCATCTATATCCTGGAGCAATGCCGCCGCTCTTCAAGCCGCAAAATTTTAGTTATCTTCGAGGCGTTCCAAACAGTGACTTGGACTATCTTGACACACCACCATCACCTGTTTTTAGAGATGTTATATCCACGGGAAAGAACTCTTTTTCGAGTACAGCGGAGCTCAATTTTAACGGTGAAGCACTTGTTCACCCAGATTTTTCGAATTCTGATTCAGGATTTAGGCATCAAGAATTAGGCTATACTAATTCTGACGTAAGCAATCCTGGCGTAAGCAACGGATGGTTCGAGCATTTTAATACTGAGAATTATAGTGCGCACGGTGATCTATCTCCAAGCGGAACTCAGGTGTCGCATGGTCATTCTGATCTTATACCAGACCAGCAAAGATTTGAAAATATTGCAACTCAAAGTTCACTTGATTCTATAAATCATCAAACATCGTTTGGCAATTCCGGTGTTCTAATCGATCAAAATCCTCCCAGCAGTTACGGAATTTCCAGTCTCGATCGAATACCGGACAACCTCGAGCATCAATACAATGATTTGTCCTCGAGCGCCAACGTCGTCGAAGACTCTCGCGCACCTTTGCGTGCTACAGACGGATCTTCCGGAAAGATTGAAGATTCAATACATTTTGAGGAGTCACTGTTGCTAGATTTCACGAACAAGGATGAAAGTCGAACGGACTTGTCCTCGATAGCGGATCGTCCGCTGACTTCTAACGCGTTCGCAGACTCTACCGAGACTGCCGGGAGGACTTTGACATTTGGTGATGAGATTTATGAAACACGTCACGACATTAATACAACAGAATCTCACCTTTCCAAGGATCACTTGCAAACGATCAATTTTGTAACACCCTCAGAGGAATCGAAGATCAACGACAGTGCAACACAAGACTCCAATGGAGATCTCCGTGATCACAAGACTTTTAGGGGACAAGACATTTCCTATATTCCGCCATCTGATCAGGTTGGATATTTATGGTCAAGTGTTATATCGACGACTTCAAGAAATACAGAGAGAGGAGGACTTTTGAATACTCTGAACTCTGTATTGAATTCTTACGACGATGTAGCGAAGGAAACATTGAATCAAAATTTTGGTGTTAAATCGAAAGATACGAATAAGACATCCACAGAACAAAACGAGAAGAAGAGTAAACAGGTGATATAACTAAATAGAAAAACATGTCTTTAAAAAAAATCGCGTTAATAATTACTATAATCTAATTTCTTTTTAATTAAATGTAGATACGGATCATTATTCCCTACACGTCACAATATACATCACTTCCGTTCCAGTCATCACACGAACAAAATCACGATCAAAAGGCTTTGATTTTTGCGAATGAATCCAATCACGACAAATATTTTAGCGAAGAATCAAGAAACAGAATCAAAGTAACTAGTCTTCCAAACTCTTCATATACTCGACCGACTACTTCGGCATTATTAGCAGATATTACTAGAAAATCAATCGGTACTAAAGTAAACAACTCCATAGACGTACATAAATTGCAAAAAAATATTGATAATTGGACGATACAGGTACATGTCATATTTATTTAAATAAATGTGTTTTTTTTATGAATAGATAAGATAAAATAATGGATAAAGTTTTTAATCCTGCAGTGTATAAAGCGTAATGTTGAGTCTATTAAATTAAATGTAATAAACAGAAAGATATTAGCTATAAATATTAATAAATAATATTATTGTTTTGTAACACATTAAAAATCACAATGAAAAATTGTCTTATCTGTGAAAAAATTTTTTAAGTATAAATTTTCAATGAATAATTTTAATTTTATCTTTTATATAAAATAAAAATATATTGCATAATTGTATAAAGTTTTAAATTATAAATTTTTTAAAATATTTTTTTTTGTTTTATTATGTATCTCTTAGACCCAGCATTACTACTGGCGGATTTTATTTTAAATTACAAAAATAATTTCAATGATAGATTTTTGATAAAGTCAATTATAATGTCAAAAATTATAATAATGATTTTTGTATATATACAACAAGCAGCACGATAAATGTACTTTTTATGGTTATTTTAGGAATATTCGAAGGGTACAACTGCCGCTAGTACAGTTTCGCCTAGTTCGGTCAATCCGTATCTTTTCCCTTCAAAGCAGATTCCTGATGAATACTTGACGACCACTGAATCTGTTAATCATATTAATTCTTACGATGATAACGTTAAAACTTTTACTTTGGCCGGATTTAGTTTCAATGATTTAGACTACAAAGGTTCGGCCAGCAACCATGTAGAAGGGTCGCGAATACAAGTAATTAATTAAAATTTTGTGGAAATATCAATATCAAGAAGTAATGTCTTATTTTTCTTCGATGTCTCTTGTTTAAGGTAATCAAAAATTCAAAGTCGACTGAGAATTCTATTGACACTTCCACCGCGTCCACAACGAACGACAACATATGGCAGGGCTTCTCCGTGGATATTTCTCCGGTGAACAACGAACGCGTCTATGTAGTGACGCCTCAATCTATCATAACTACTCCTAAATCGAATTCTGCTGACAAGAAGAAAGAAAAAGCGGCGAAAGCCACAGACAAAAATGCGAAGGTCTTGGAAACGGAGACGAAAAAGAAGAAGTCCAATACGTTCGAGTCAATCGAGAAAGCCTATCTAGTGCTACCTCAGGCTGTGAACAACTTGGCTGTGGCTTCTACGGGTCCAGAGAGCGTTCCCTTGTGGGGCATCATGGAGCACGAGGATTTTGCGTCACTTGACGAAAATGAACACGAGAACGAAGACAATGAATCTCCTGAAATTCCCGTGCTGTATGCTGGGCATTCAAAGGTATATACAATTATATCTCGTATATATATGTAACTTATACTTACATTCTTTATTTAAATTATTTTATTTTAACAGCTTGTTTTCATTTATTTTTTATTTTATGAGAAATTTAGTTCTTAATTTTTTTTAACTACAAACTTTTTATTATAGATATTGTTTATTATTACTTTTATTACAAAATGGAATAGCGCTTTTTAATATTTAATTATTATGTTGTTAATCTATCTTTTAAACTTTTATATTTTTATTAATTTAATATTTTGATAATAAGTATGTACGGAATAAATAATTGGTATTATATGTATAATATTGTCGTATAATTTTATTAAGAGAATATTTTAAACATTTCTTGCAATTTTTTTATTTTTTGCATCTATATTAATTGCTGAGATATTATATACATTTTTATTTTTAATTGTAATCAAAAAAACTTTTTAGATAATATTTAATTTATTTTTTTTCATAGGTATCACGTGCCAGCCGATGACGGATTAATAGTGAAAAATGCTCAAAAGGATTATTTATGCATATGCAGACAATATCGATGATATGTTTTAGTGACAGATGAGTGATTGTGAACAGTTATTTTATTATAAAATCGAGTTCTTCGATCACATATTTCGATAAACTTTTTACTTAACAATATTTAATACAAATGGACTCTTTCTCTCGCTCTCTTTTTCTACTTTGATTCTACGTATGTGCGTAAGTGATTATTGTGGCCAGTGTATCGGATAAATGTATTTTGTAATCATGTATATCTTTATGAGTTTTACTATAAGTAGTACAATAAGTCTAAAAGAAAGAAGTAAGCCTAGGAGAAACTATGACAGTGCGGAATAAATTTGCACTAAGTTGTCATTACAACTTTTGCAGAGTGGCTGAAAACTAATACTTCAAATATAGAGAAAATGTCATATGTGTAAATAAGTTATACAATAATTTTAATAATTCTTATTTTAATAATTTTTTTTTTTTTCATAAAAAAATTATGCTGTTTCTTAATACAATCGCACTTACATTACTTGGATTAATATAAAAAAATAAGGAATATATCAAAATATATTTTATATTAAATTATTGTTTTAGAAATTTTCTTTTTGATTATTTTAAAACGTATTTTTGAAGTCAAGTTTTGAAGTCAAGTCTATAAAAATATCGAGAAAAATCATCGAAATGCGCTAATACAATAATAGTGAGATATTTTGTATACATCGATCAATCAGGTCAGTATGTGTTACACGAATTGGGTTCTAAGTAAATACGCTTTCGTTTCCTGAAGTGTTTTATTCAATTCTGTAAGCTAAATCAAGATGAGTTTAAGGCCAATCTTCTCAGAAGCCATTGTGCATGTTAAACACTTTCTAATGCAAAAGATTTCTCGCAACTATACTTTGCTTAAAATAAATAATGTTCCGGCGCGATATAAAAACAATAATAAATAATGAATAATAGAAAATGGGCAATGCGAGAAGAATAAATGCTATATATATATATATATATATATATATATATATATATATATATATATATAAATATATAAAATTGATATATTTTTATTCCTACAAATTAAAAGATTATATCAGAGCAATGTATTAAATATTATTTTATATTTTTTGCAAAATGCAATATTCTTGTGATAACGTGCTATCAATATGTTAAATCATATTTACAGTATAAGTTACTTAAAACTTGCACAAACTTTCTCATTTTGATTTTAGAAAATTGCAGGTGCGGTTATTTTGAAATACAGTCGCGTTTACGGTTATTTGAATGTGTCCTTTATGCATTTGCCAATCACGTTCGATCATCACTTTCGTCGATTTCGTAAAGTTGGACTTCCGCCAAAAAGTGTCACGACTATTTGAGCATTGCTGCAACTAAATATACGTTCGTACGTGATATACATGTATGCATATCACGCAAGTCATCTTCTTCCGATTGTATGGTGAAAGGGGATTTTGCGAATTTCAGGATTATTTTTTTTTTTTATTTGTTTCAAGTAAAGAATCTTATATGAAAGGAATAATATTTGAATACTAAATATATTTGACAAAAATATTTTACATACGTTGTTTTTTTTTTCACATTACAGGAAATATATAATTTTAATGCGGGAGAGAAATCAAAGTACTTCTGCGTATTGCTTTTCTCAAGTCATCACACGTCAAGAGAAAATTAAGTGATATCGCGCGTAGATCATAACTCTTGCATGTCATGAAAAAGATGTTGCATTTACAACGAGTAAAGATTTGACGCGAGAAAAGAAGAATCTCCAACATTGTTGAACAGATCAGCTGGCTTGATGCAACATTATCTACATTTCATTGACCTTCGAACTTCCTTTTCAAATCTCTTCAGAAAGATCACACAAGACGTGAGAGTTTCCGTTGGAAAATAATGGGAAAGGTGTTCCATTGTCTATTGCTGTTGTCTGTCTTTAAAGACCCGAGTCGTCTCGAGAAGATTAGTGTTCTAATTGGATTCATTTCTATGGTAAATGATGTCGAACAAGGACACGACCTTAATTGCGATTGAGAAAATTTAATAAGTCGCTCAGGAAACGCTCGGGAAAATGTTATTAAAAATTTTTAATAAATTTTTTATAAATAATTTTTTATAAATAATTTTTAATAAATTTTTATTTGATTTACTATACCTTTTATTAATTTTTTTTTATCAAGGTCAGAATTTAGTCACAATGTAGATATGTTGAAAATGATTTATTTATATAAATAAAATTATTTTGTACATTATATGTATTTTAAGATATTTCGGTTAATTTTGACTTCCGCCGTGCAGACTTCCTCCGTACAAGTAATATCTCTATTGTCCACATAAATAACGTGATGATGGTCACAAAATTAATTAGTATAATACAAATTGTGTAGTTTCCTGTACTATCTCGTATTAAACCTATAACAAATCAATTCTTCATGTAAATCTAAAATCTATTTAAATTTCTTTCTCTTTCTCTTTTTTTTTCTCTCAGCACATAATATTTTATATAAATTATACGTGTATAAAAAATATATTATTGAGAATTAATAATGAGATAATAAGTAAATGTAATGTTATTGTAGTACCTAGTGTTGGACCAGCACACGTAAGGATCACTCCGTTGGTTAACATCTGTATTCCGGAAGCGCTGGGTAACTTATGGATGGGAACGTAGCTGGGTACCACTAAAGTCATATACACTGAGCGAATTCCTTTCGCTAATCCCAAACCCATTGCAACAATTAGTACGGAAAGGAAACTCTTTGTAAAAATTAGTGCTGTGTCAAAAATAAATAGAAATAAATTTGTCTCTGTTATGTATTGTATAATTTCTACTTTTTTACTTTTATATTACATTTTTTTTTTCCAGATCAAAATTATTGATAGTAGAAAATAATTAATATACCTTACCGGTTCTGCTAATTATCAGAAGAAACAGGCTAAGCATATACATTATCCTAGATGGCTGACGTAGCCACTCTCCCAGATACGGTGAGACGCCTCTGCCAACGAGATCGACTATCGCGATGACGCTCATGATATTGGCAATTTCTATCCTTGTCATTCCCATATCAGCGAGAATAAACGGCGTCAGCATGGAAAAGTTTATCTCGGCAAAAATCGCTATCGACATTCCCAACATAATATTTATGTAAGTTGGATCGCGTAGAAGATCAAAATCGTAAAGATTAGCTATCCGACGAAAATATCGGGAGGTGGCGGATTCATCTCTGCAATGTAATTGCTATATATTTTATTAAGTTTTTTGCCACTATATAGTTACACTTTAAAAGCATTTCACTTTAATAAGATAATGTTATGTTATTAAATATTTATATTATATTTTCATACACATATATTATAATAATAAATAGAAAATGGTTTTTTTTATACTTACTTGTCTTTATCATAATTTTCTTTGTCTGACACCTTTGTCTGACTGTTCTCTTTTTCTAATAGCGAATTCTTTTCCATAATGTTCTGATTTACACTTTTATTTACTCTATTATCGATGAAAGTCAATTTTTTCGTTACCAATATAGATTCGTCAAAAATTTTTATGCTACTACCGAGATTTATACTTTGCACACTTTTTGCTAAAATAAAAATATATACAATTTTATTAAAATACTAAACATATTTTCATTATATTGTGGATAATCACAATGTTTTGTGTATCATGCTTAATTGTATTCTACACGTTAAATTTTTATGATATTTAGTTACAGTTCTGAATTTTTTATTTCACTATTTCTTATGTTTCCAAAAGACCACAAACTTTTAATCATGGATATATTTACCTGAGTTAAATGAATATTTTGAACATTTACGGCTATCATCTAAATTTGTCATTGACGCTCCTTTAATTATTGACTTCTCCGTGTCATTTGCATTATACACTAAAATAAATATGATATATTAATATTTCTTTTTTATTTAATGTTTTGTACAATTTTTAAATTAATAATTAATTATTAAATTCAAATTATATAATTATATGTACACTAAATTCCAGGTTACATACTTGTTTTATCTATAGAAACCTGTGTAGATAAAGGGATATCAAACCCGTAAATGCTTCCAACTTCGACATCGTGATCAATACTTGATATAGTCGTTTTCCTTTTCCTCTGAGAGCTGTCCAACGTCAGTCTCGAAGAATATATATTAGTTTCATCTTCTTTAGCTTCATTATGGGTCGATATATCTGTAAATAATCACGCAATTATTATACATTATAAGAAACAATTTCTTAAGTATATTTTTAATTAGCAATTGAATACCTTCTTCATTATTGCTTAAAATTTTAGAATTTTCAGGAATTGTCTCTAAGCAGATGGGTATTCTTTTCATGTGCCATTTAACTGGTTCTAGCAGCAATGCGCCTATCATCGAATGAAGACTGTAAGCGCCAAGTATCAAGACGGTTTCCTGTTTAATATTATATTTTTTAAATTGCATATATTTTCAATACGCCTTTTATAATAAATGTTGCTTATAATAAATCGTTTTTACAATTATTTGTCAATAATTATAATTTGTATACTTGGATAAATCGCGATTAAAAATTAGAGAGGAAGAAAGAAATAGATTTCACTAATTACATAGTTTATTAAATATTAAATTATAGAATGACACATACGAATTTATTTGTGCGTACAATATTGCGGTCACTTTAACATTAACTACAGCTGATGTAAGGAAGATATAAACAGACGTCCACGCTGACCCACATAGATAAGCAATTACTATTATATTTTACGATCGGCATAGTCCAACGAAAGTGGGGATAAAACAAAAAATCTTAAGCGAACGTAAATACACAACATCTCTTTCTCCTCAATAGAGTTGACTTGTCAATTACGATTGTCAGTTTCGATTCTCTTTTACATTTGGCATAATAATCTTACACATCAAGGAAATATAAAGAAAGAATATTTTTCCTTTGAATATGTTATTGAATTTTTTTCAGTAAGACATAATTTATAAAATACCTGTACACCGTAGAATGCAAGTAAGAAGGATGCTACTTGAGGCATAAGAATTGGGCCTAGTCCGGTGATAGTTACTGCCAAGGCCATAGCTCGATTTCGTCTTGTAGTGAAATAAGTATTAATTGCCAGAGAAAATCCAGACATTGACATACCCAAACCAATAGCTATTAAAAAAAATATATAAATAAAATCAAGATAATTTATTTTAAACATATATACATACGTATCTATACAAAAATCTTGAAAAATTTGATGTTTGCTTTAAATCTAAAAGTCATTTTAATGATTGTTTATGTCTAAATTGTTTGCAACATAATATAAAGATAAGTTTTTAAATAATTATTAGAAGCGATTATTATAATATTTAAACTTAATATTTGTTTTATATATATATATTTAATATGTATACACATATAAAAGACATTATTATAACAATGTGCTTGTCGAAAAATTCTTTTACTTACATGTTAACATTCCGTAACAAATAAGAAAGAAAGTAAAGGTATTGGCGAATGCTGTCAACATTACCCCTACTGTGTACATTACACTTCCAGCTATCGCTACTTTCTGGTATCCAAAGGTTTTCAAAAGGGCCCCATTAATCATTCCGAACATCATACCAAATGCCAAATTTACATTGATTATAATTGAGATATCTGTCGCATTCATATTAAGCTTGGCGAAATAATCTTTGTATATCAATCCGAATATTTGGATAATCGGTATAGTCGATATCTATGAAGAGTTTTTATTCAACTTAATCTTTGTTTCGACTTTAAAAGAAAAGCAATTTAAGCTTGTTGACAAACATTATACTTTTTATCGTATTATTATTTTTGTCACATCTCTATTATATTTTTGTCGTGTTACAAAATGTGCATGGTGTTGGTAACTTACGCCATTTAATGCACCGGCAAGAACAATAATCCATCCCCATCCTCCATCCGGTGGCACTTTTGTAGACATTTTACAAATTAATGTAAAATTAAATTATACACCGGAATAAAGTTTTGTAGAAATTTTTAAAATAACTCAAATTACTTATCCAAAGAGTATTATGGGAAGAGACTGTGCAGAGAACACTAAAAATTTGCTTTATTAAATGAATGTTATCTAATATTTTTAATATTTAGTATACATTTATGTCATTAGTTATTACATATATAGTTTAATATATATTTTTGTTATTAGTTATTATATATATAGTAATTTTTTCATTTAACAAGTATTATTATTGCTTACAATTACTTGCAATACATTTAATTAAATAATACATTTGCATCATTTGTTGTAATAAATTAATTATTTTATATCGATTTTTAAAATAAACATGACTTGCGATTTTGTAATCTTAGTTGCGTCAAACGATTTTATCTGCATTGATCGTAATCATTATTTGACGCTCATGTATGAATGTGTGTCATCCGAAGGTGACGTAAACGTCAGAATTAATCTTATTTTACTTACAACAAACAAATAAACTTTTTACTAATTACTTACTAATATTATACAATATTTTATTTCCACTGAAAGAGTTTATAGTCTCAAATATCTAATATATACAATTTCAATATTTATAACACAAAGAAATTTGGGCAGTAACAAAATGTTATACAATTTAATAATAAGCAATTGCGTTAAGATCTAGTATTTTTCTTCTTCTATGAATTGGCGCACATATTTAATTGGTTTAACACTGACTAACGCAAAAAAAAGCACGAAAAACTAAAGATTACAATATATGTTTTCCGATCACAGTATTGCGTCTTTCGTTATGATAGAAGCTACACTGATGTTGACGCACATTTTCGCAACAGATAAAAAAACATCCAAGCTTAAGGTAATCTAATCTGATCGCCATCTATGAGTATTTAATAAATTATCAGAGATACAATAAGAAATCTTTCATCAGATGAACCTGTCAAAATATCAATGTCACACATATATAGACATAACATACATGTGTAGGATCTAATATTACATATACATATGTATAGTTACAAATAAGATATGTGATTTATTGGAAAAATGCAATTTACGGAAACATATAATATATATTTATATTTATTATTCATATTAATTGATTACTTTATGAATTAGTAATTGCAAATTATTATAGCGAAACTTTTACAAGCAATTAACAAAATATTTTGTTAGCATAAAATAAAACGATTTTATTATTATACGTTTTTTTATTATTGTGTACAATTAAATTATTATAAAATATTATATATATATATATATATATATATATATATATATATATATATATTATTAATGTATGTATATTTATATTTTCAAATATAAAAATACAAATAAATGACACAAAAATGTACTTAGCAATAATAATTGAGATTTTATTAGATTATTCTATCAGTGTTATAAGAAAGATAAGAAAAAAGACGAATAGAGAAGATCGAATAGAAAAAATGATATGCATTTAAGTGTGATGGGTCATTTATATGCATATTCGAAAATGCTAACATATTTATGCATACACATATGCATATTGCTTATACTTGCACTCAGTGAACTTTTGTTACGTATATCGAATTATTATTCATTAATAAGAATAATCAATGCCCGCATAGAAATTTACATGTAATTGTTTCATTTTATATTAAAAAATTATACGAGTTATTTTTTAAATTAAAGTTATCTTTGGTAATAAAATACATTCAGAATTTTGCTTATATACGACATATTGTACATACAATAAAATTGATTAATCAATATTTTTATAATCGATAGTGATTTGATTAAATTATTTATTCTACATCGATGAAATATTTAATTTAGCATATTTGAAATTTGAAGTGTTAAATACACTAATTGATTTTATAAAATCAAAGCAATATATATATTATATTAATGTCTTTACTTTTATAAAAATCAATGATAATTTTATAAAATTACTAATGATTGTAAAAGAAAAAAAAGATTAAATTTTTAAAACATTTATCAATAAAATTAATAATTTCATATAAGTTGTTTCTATACTAGAAGTTTCATAAAATGAGATTTCATAAAATCATAAAAAAATTTCATAAAATAAAATGAAATTAAATATTCTTTTATAATAACATATACATATATTATTAAGTTATATCACACAATAGTTTATTTATATTTATATTATTTTCTATATTTTATATCTTTTTCTATATTTTATATCTTTATACTTATAGTCTAAATTTTGCAGTCATAAAATGCTAAACCGTTATCAAATGAATTTCAAACATTTTGATGAATATTGTCTTCTGGATTTTGTTGAGTCAATCTTAAATTATTCTTACCAGGGGTCCAAAGTCCACTTATAGACCACAAGAAGACACAGGACAAGCTGAGAAGTGATGTAAAATATAGCGCACCTACGTAATTATCCGTTAAATCATGCACTAAACCTAAAAATATTTAATTGTAATTAAAATATGGAACATTAATGTAATATGACATTGTTTTGTTTAGTTACTAAAATTTAAATTAAACGAGGAACATTAAAAGAATTTTTATTGCACATTTGAAATCTCTCTTTACCAATAATTGGTCCCACAATAATAGACAGGATGCCGTTACAGACCATCTGAATACCGGATGCCGACGGCAACTTCTCCAATGGTACGTAATCGGGAATAATTAGAGCTTGGAAGACAGCCTTGGTTCCCTTTGCCAATCCGACGATCAGAGATACTCCGATCACGATGATGTAGGAATTACCCCATGTCGATAGAACTGTCAAAAAAAAAATAACATTAATTTCATTACAAAAAATATACATAAAGCTGAGAATTTAAAAATTGATTTTCTCAAATAAATATAATAATTTGATTATTAAAATTGTATTATAGACGTTTCATAGTATATATTATATCATAGATTTTTATAAAAAACTACTTTTTAATAACTCATAAATATAATATGATTAACGCGATTTGGATCGTATCAATTATTATATTATTATTATGTTTAATCAACTATCAACCCACCCCAAAGATCGCGGTCGTGAAGAGATTCCTTGAGTTCGTATACTGTATGTGGCGGTACGTACTAGTCCTTCCAAGGATCGATCCCAGCAGGGATATCACATAAAGGTTCCTGCACGTCCAGCCAGCTTTTTGTGCCAACAGTGGCACGCAAAGTCGCCCTGTGATGTCCGCGGCAGCCTGGATCGACATCACCATAGCTATCGACGTTCGGTTGAGATTCGCCAATTCGGCCAGGACGAAAGGTATCATCACGTTGAAATTCGTTTCCGCCACCAACGAGACACTCATACCTAATTTTCAAGTGTACGCGCGTGTATTACGTATGACAATTCTAATTCTACTCTAGTAAAACTTTTATGAATTCGGTATATCTATTTACCTAATACTATGGCTGTGTAACGACTGTCACGAAGAAGATCGAGATCCAAATTCGTGGCAATGTTTTTGAGAAATGAGGTTCTTCCATTTTTATTCATTTTTGCTTTACTATTTTCCAAACAATGATTCAATTGTTTTTCCTTTTCGGCATCTTCTTCATTTAATAATCGACATTGAACAATGTCGTCTTGTTTGTTTGCCTCGTTTTCAGCACACGAAGCTTCTGTTTTTCCCCAAATCTTTTCTTCCTTCAATATATCAGTAGTTTTATCTATCAGAATAATCTGTTAAAAATGGAAGAAACCTTCCAAATATGCTATATTTTTTATATTGTTGATGTAATATACAATTTGATGACTGAAAGATATAAAAAGAAAGAATGGAGAGAATCGGATATAAGATCGTGCTTTTTCTCGCATACCTTTAACTCACCTCTTTCTGCTTTTCAAATGGTCTTAATAACGATGCACCGATAAAAGAATGTGTGGCAATCCCAGCAAGGATCAAAAGAGTGCCGGTGGTGGCATAATTCTCGAGAAGCACATCTATCAAAAGGGGCATCAAGATTGGACCCAAACCGGTCATTGTAACCGAAAAACCCATAGCTACGTTGCGCTTCTTGCGAAAATACGTGTTCAGAGCTAAGCTTGTCGATAAAAAAACAATTCCTTGCCCGATACCTGTCAAAAATATACGAGATGTACGATTATAATAATGTCGGCCAATTATATAAAAATATCGATCGTAAATTTTGGTGATGTTGTAATTTTGCAAATGTAATTAAATTATTGTTGAAATAATTGCAATTATTAAAGCTCAGTTGACAACTGTAATGCTGCTTTTGTTTGAGCACCACTGAGAAGATAGAGCAAAAGTCTCTAAGTTTCTGTGGTATTCAGCACAAATTATCAAGCATGTTATCTGACTCCAGTGATTATACTGCAACACAAGTTACTTACCGATAATAACGCAGTAAGTGATAATAAGAGTCGGAAGAGATATGGCGAAAGCAGCGGTGCAGATTCCAAGAACGATCGTCAGACCGCCGAAATATGCGACCTGACGAAAGGCGAATCTCTTCATCATTGGACCGCTTATCAGGCCTAGACTGCACGTTATTGTCCCATTAAGATGAAGAATTAGGCTTGTTTGCGTCGCGGTGATACCGAGACTTGTAAAACGTTCCGCAAAAATAAGTCCGAAACACTGTTGCACCGGCAGCACGGCTAACTGATAAAATTAATTGCAATCAGTTTTGCAAAAACTATTTTTAAAATTTTTGTAAATATTTTTTTAATATAATGACGAAGATATAAATATAAGTATACACAAGCATGCTATTGTCTTAAAATCTAATTTTAGAGTATTTCTTAAAATAATTTTTTAGAGACTGCAACTTTTTCAACTTTTTGTTAGAGTAAGAAAGAGGAGAAAAATTAAATGATTTTTAATTAAAATAAAGATTACATGCGTGGAAGTTAAATCGTTTTATATTAATGCATATTAATCGCTTTGAATTTCTTACAACAATAGCAAAAGAAAGAGTGGCTTACATTGATAACAGTTACACCGACAACAATAGCCCATGCCCAGCCTTCGTCTGTTTTGTCACGTGCCATTCTGTCAATCGTATTGATCACTCTTTTACAAGTGCTTCATGAGAGTATGCAATTCTTAGAATTTTTCAGTTGTATTCTGCGCTCGTACTCATGATAAAATGTAGACTTAATTGTCCTCTCTCGACGTACGATATTAAGTTTGGATTAATGTCCGATAAGATACGAGTTATAATATCTTTCTGCTGGGTATGAGATAAGATTCTTCTCACACTTCGATTCACCTCACAATTTCATTGCATTTACATTTCCGGCGAGAGTCCACAAAAGTATTCGTATTTAATTGCTGACTTTTTATATTTGATATTTCTTTAAGAAACAGATGTTGCTTATCACAGATTCCGTAATTAAAAAAAATATATTTATGTATTTGAAAGTGAAAGCTTAATTAATACAATAAAATATTATAAATTAAATAAAATGTATAGTCAAGTAATAAATTTATAATACATAAATAATAAATTTATATAAATATAATAAATAAATAAATATATATATATATATATATGTGTGTGTGTGTGTGTGTGTGTGTGTGTGTGTGTGTGTGTGTGTGTGTGTATGTGTTGTATTAATTCAACGTAGTGATTAATAAAGTGATATTAAAGTAGAAGCAATGAAAACGAGCAATTCGTTCAATTTAACTCAATTGATTCTGCGATAAAAACTGCGAATGTATTTATAACAATAAAAGATAGTGACAACTTTCACAAATCGTTAAAGTTGTGTCATTTTTTATTTAAATAATAATTATAATAAAATAATTAAAATAATCGGGACAAAAAAAAATATATTCTTCGAATTTAATATATTGTTAGTTTGATTACTTCTTACTTAAATAGCTCAGTATTGCTCATAATTTCGTATAATAACTTGTTTCATTTCTTTTGTTTGCCCTTCGTCAGAACAGCTTAACTTTTTTATACCTACTAATAATTCAGACGTTCTAATTTTCTCTTACGAAAACTCGTAAACTTGCTTGTTATACAATCAAGCGCAGATGTTTAACGAAGATGTTTGTCAAGTCTGTATTAACAAATTAACGTTATTGAAAAATATATAATTAAATAATTATAATTTAATTGGACAAAATCCAAAATTTTTCATAATTATGTTGATTTAAACGAGCAGCACTCTCGCGCGTTTAATTTTTAATTCATTTAAATGCCGAGCACGTGTTTAAAATACACATTCTTAAAGCGATATAAATGTTTTGCACGTGAAAGCTAGGAATATATGTTCTGACACGAGCAGCGGACGCTCTGAGACTGGCTCGAAGAAGAGTTTGAACGATAAAAACCGGCTCTGCAACTTCATCCAAACGTTGATCGTTCGTAATAAGTGGTAACTGCGTCTTTGTTCGCGAGCGCGAGTGCACGCGCAGCTCTTGGTGTATTTATTTATCAGCCAATTCTTTGCACACATTTGGCGCATATTTATCAACGCGCCTCATTATCTCGCGATAAGTGCAATGACACGAATGAGAATATATACATGTATGTATACGTATATGTTACGTCAAACACACGGAGCAATTTTAATAAAAACACAAATAAAAATAGATGTCTAAAAAGGTATATGGATTGTCTGTAGAATATATCAAATTTATTATATACACACAAATTACTTTTCTTGTTTAAAAGCTCTTTTACAAATTTGAAATTTCTTCAAAAAAAGCCACAAACAAGATATTTTATTTGTAAAATAATAATTCAGCTGGACAAGAAAAAGTTCTACTTTTGGATAAAAATATGAGAAACAAGTTCGTTGCACCTACGAAAATATAAAGTAACATTGACTGTAGATAAGACGATATCAGTGCAATTATAAATTATGAAGTTGTCGCGAAAATATTTTTCGCGATTTAAAGCACAAAAATTATTTTTTTTTTAAAGACTAATAACTGCAAAAGTTTTAATCCATGCACAATTGATCATTGTGTTTGATAATCATTAATTATACAAGAATTATCAATTAAAAAAAAATGATTAAAAAATTAATTAATTTTATTAATATTTGTGCTTTTTCAGTTGCGTTAAATTTAAACGTGCTTGTAAAAAATACATTCAAAATTATCGTATAATTACTATTACATTTAAATTTCTACTCAGTTATCTGCATTTGTAATTTTTTGGTTATAATAAATCGTCGTTTACAAAAGGCAATATATAGAAATTCAATGCTCCACATAATGAAAGTAATAAGTATAATAGCGGTCATTATGTGGATGCAGATCTTGTAACTGTCGCTGACATCTCTGATGTATCCTTTTGAAGAGAAAATAAAAATCGAATTAGAGCTTAATGTCATTTAAATAGATATTTAATATATATTTTAATATTATATTTAATATCGTATCAACATACCGATTAAAGGACTTATAGTGACCACGCACAAGCCCTTGAATACCATATACATTCCAAATGCACTCGGTAGCTTCTTCAAAGTACAACATTCTGATATGCAGAGATTAAGATTTACCAATGTAGCGCCACGCAAGAATCCCGCTATCACGAACATGGTGATTAATGATATCTTTGCCGTTTGTTCTGCCAGTACTGTGTAATAACAAAATTTTATATTTTCTTATTCATTTTTCACAACTTTGTGTATTAAATTATATTTTAATAACTAAGAGAGCATATCCGTTTGAATTCTTGAAAAGTATATTTTCTAGATTTTTTGCAGCTCGACGATTTGATAAAAACTTTTTATTTTTTTACGATATTAATACAATATTATTAAGTACTTAAATAAAAATTTTTAGTTTAAAAAATAGTTTTTTTTTTTTTTTGAAATTGCGAATATTTGCAGATTTATATTTTCATGCACACCATACAAAAGAAAACTTTTTTTCAACACGCCGCGATTTTTCTATTTTTTTTTTTTAAATTTTGACAAACTGTTTAGATAACAGATAGCTATTGATATGTTTATTAAAAAAAACTTGTATTTTTGACTTCAAGTATCATAAACGAACATTTTCATATTATCGTATAATTGGAGGAGCTCTGCAAATATTAGCATAACTTTAGAAAAAATTTTTATTTAACTAGTTAATAATATTGTATTAATATTATATAAAAAATAAAAATTTTTATCAATTTGTTGCACTGCAAAAAATCTAGAAAATGTACTCATTTTTCGAGGTTTCAAACAGATATGCCCCCTTAAAAAATAAATAATAATGTAATGGCATTATGATACAACATTTAATAATGGCACATTTAATTGGATTTAATCTGGAAGAATTACCAGAACGTGTGATTCCAAGAAAGAGACAGAATATCCAAAAGATCATGCGTTTCTTCCAGCCAAATTTATCGAAAAGTGTCGGCAACAATAGCCTGGCGAGGATGTCAACGAATGCAGTCAAGGATAAGAAAAAGGCGACTTCCGCTTTCGTCATTCCTGTTGATTGTCAAATTCCTACGAGCAGTTTATGTAATTTCCGAACAGTGCCATAGCGAGGATGTTTGTTTTTCAATCATCGAGCTCCCTACAATATTGTGCTAATGTGGCATTGGCATAGATTTATGTGAATAACTTGTAATTTCAACATCTTCAAGTGTTCATAATACAAAAATATCTTACTCATCAACGAAATAATAGACATCCTTTGCTATGCTTCGGTATGCTTTTATTACGATTTACAATGAAATGCACTCACCGATACCCGAGAGAAAGAAAGGCATCATTAATTTAAAGTTTGATTCGGCTACGTAATAAAGACTGCAACCTAGAGAGACGTTTAAGTATGTAGGATTCTTGAGAAGATCCAAGTCAAAGGTTGCTTTTATCTTCTTCATAAACGATTCATTTTTAGATGATAGTTTTGATTCGTCTTCTGTCTTTTGATCTTTGGTCCAAGTTGATCCGTTCGACATCCTCCGTGATCCAGTAGGATTTGTTTTCATTAATAAAGCTTCGTTTTCTCGTTTTTTATCAGTCTTTTCCTGAAGAAGAATTTTATAGCAACATTATTGTTCATCTATACATGAATATATTTAAACATTTTTTTTCCAGTAATTTAATTTTTTTTCCTAATTAATATAAAAATTTGAGAAAATATAATAAATTAATAAATTTGATAAAATATACGTTATTTGATGTATGTCGCTTAAAATCATTTAATATTTTTTAGATTGAAATATAATTACATCGACTGGGAGTGACAATGATTGTTCTTCAAGTGGACGTAATAAACATGATCCTACTACAGAATGCAACGCCCATCCTCCCATGATAAGAGTTGTGCCACGAAATCCATATAATTTCAGCAACATATATATTAGCTGTACAATGTATTATTGATTATGAGATATTTATTGTTCCATTTTTTTTTAAATGTATTTTTTACCTGCGGCACGAGCATCATTCCCAATGCAGTTCCTGCCATGGAAAATCCAACGGCTTGGCCACGCTTTTTGTCAAAAAATGTATTCAGTGCAACGAAGGAACAAGCTGTCGCAAGGCCAGTACCAAGGCCTAAAATAAATAATAATTGTAGAAAATACATGTGTGGAAATATTATTGAAATATGTAATTATTAGTAAACAAAACTCTCTGTATGCAAAATTAAATAATTTATATATAATAATTATTTTATACCTCCTAAGATGCTGTAGGTACAAATAATATAAAGCATACTATTAGCCCTTGATGTAAGTATTAAGCCACTGCAGCTGAGTAAAGATCCAAAGAATGCGACTTGTTGATAAGAAAATTTTTTTAATAATGGTCCAACTAAAAAACCTATAAATTCATATGAGTAAGATTCAATAAATATAGTTTCTTTTTTTGAATTTTAAAATTTTGAAAATGTTTTAAAAAAGAAAAAGAGAAAGAGAAAGAAAAAGAGGAAAATATCTAACACTTCAAAGAATCACATATGATTCGATATTGAGAATAATAAAGTCGCATTTACCTGTAAAATTGACAATAGCATCTAGAATGCTCATTATAATCGACGTCCCTGTAGAATCCACATCGAGGTCCAACAGCAGATCTTGGAAAAGTAGCCCGAAAGATGGATCCAAAGAACGCAAAGAAAGCTGCAGTTTACGTATCATATTGTCAGTAAGATAAATCAAAATATTTTTAAGTGAAATATTATCAATAAAATATTAATTTGATATAATGTGGCAACATAAAATTTAAAAAAGTAACAATAATAGTTTTTATAATATTTTTTAATATTATTATTTCACTCTTATTTTATGAGAGAATAATTCAAGAGTAATTTATATATATATATATATATATATATATATATATATATATATATATATATATACGTTATTCTTATATATGCATTATATAATATTCTTCTCTAATAATATGTAGATTATTTAAAAATTTTTTATTATATATTTATATATTTATTTTCTTTTTAATATATTTTTATTAAGAATGCGAACAATTAATTAACTTTGACATAATAGAAAATAGCAAGAGTAATTTTGCTAGAATTTACCGTAATTAAACTGCTTCCAAGACAAACGAACCAGCCCCAGCCACCATCCGGAGGTTTTTTAACATCTTTCTTTATATTTTCTGTCATTTTCCAAATAAACCGCTTCTAATACAGCTTTGCATAGAGTAATATTGATGATAAAACACACTGCACACATATACTGAGAGCTATGTTCTGTCAATGATTTGTAAATTACATGAGCGTTTTTCGATCGAACAGCATTTGCTCATCACTAATCAGATACGTTTGCCTCACTACTGTACGGCTTCTTGTTTCGGGATGACTAATCGTTGGTCGTGATGTCAGCAATTTACTTCTACACTTGTTTTCACTTCCACTCTTACAATTAGAGAAGTACTACTGGACAATCTATATAACGGAAAGTTTTATATCAATATGTATGTACGATCGATTGAACGAGAAGCGTGCGATCTGAAGCAAGAAATAATCTTATGCATAATACGCAAGTTACGCAATAACAAAAAAAGATTATATTAACATTTGTTTACATAACATGCAAGGCACAATCGATTAATTCAATCAAATTCAGTGGACATGATGAATGAATAAAATATCTACCTTACATGTCACATGAATGTCACATGAAACGTCAATGGAAAAATATATTAACTTTTTTGTATCTGTGTAACTTGTTCTCAATGTCTTATCTTTAAGTCACATATAAGTATGTTCTAGGTTTTATATATATATATATATATATATATATATATATATATATATAAAACCTAGAACATATTTATATGTGACGTAAAGATAAGACATTGAGAACAAGTTACACAGATACAAAGTATATATATATATATATATATATATATATATATATATATATATATATGTGTGTGTGTGTGTGTGTGTGTGTGTGTGTGTGTGTGTGTGTGTGTGTGTTTGTGTGTGTGCAATAAATATGATAAAAATTATATCTTTTATTAAGTATCTTTACATAAAATCTCGTTTTATCATAAACATGATTTACACAATTATGTCATCACTTATATGTCATTTTGTTAAACTTTATATAAATATATATATATATATATATATATATATATATATATATATATATATATATATAACATATTAAAACTTAAATTTTTGATCATAAAATTAATTTTATTGTTTATATTTATTATATTTATATTTATATTTATTATTTATATTGTTTTATACGATTTATTATGTCACCTTTTATGCTACACTTTATATATCTAGCTACTCCTTTCTTTCTTGCTCAATAATGAACAGATCTTTGTAATTTGCCAACATAAATGATTGAACACGATTTAATATAATTGGCAAGTGATTGTTTCATGCACGTGTCTACTAGTTACAGACGAATCGTTTGCAACACTGGCCGACCTTCGTTGGATGACCGCTTTATCGATATCCGCGCACATGAATAGTATATGTATAGATAATATATGTATATGTATAGATAATATTTATGAGATGATAAGGCTAGATGTATAAAAAAAAAATTATTTTTATCAATACATATCAATAATTATAATAAAATTTAAATTCACATTAATGTTTATACATATAATGTTACACATAATAAATAATATAATAATTTAATGTAAAGATAATTTATATTGAATTATATTATATATTACATTTAATTATATAATATTAAATTTATATTAATATTTTTTTTATTTTTATTTAGAGTGAGAAAAAGAGAAGAGAGAGAAAGAATTCTGATTATAAAAAATTGCAAAAAATTTTTAATATTATTAGTATAAAGAGTATGTAAAATCTCTATATATATTTTATGAAAAATAGATACAATTACTTGATAGATATAATTAATTGATATATTACATATGATATATTATAATGTTCGTTAATATAATACAAGCAGCGCCTTAATTTATATGACTACGAAAGATGGAAGGTATATATGGTAAACATTGTTTAGGTTTATAAGAATATAATTTATTTCTGTAATTTATTATAATAATATTTTTATAAAAGTAAAAATTAATCCACTATTGAAAAAGACATCTAAAAGATCGATTATTTAAAAATATCAAAATTTATTATTGACTTTTTTTCGTAATATTGATTAATTGAATCGGTATTACGGAAAAAATTAAATGCTACGTATTATTTTTTATATCGATGAAGATATTTTTTTTATTAAAGAGAGATTATATAATTTCAATATTAATAATATGTGAATAATTTTATTGGTTTGATGCGGGTTTAATAATAATTTATTTAATATTGCATAAAAGATTTATCATTGTATATATATATATATATATATATATATATATATATATATATATTGCAACTTTATATTTATATATATAAATAATACTCGCAAATAGATTATATAAAAAATAGATTATATAAAAAAATTATTTACAAGTTTTATTGCTTGAATACGTCTTTCTTTCAAATTTCTTTTTTATAATTATTATTAGCGGTAAATGTTTGAAAAAAAAATTTTCTCTATAATTATAAAATTTAAGAAAGATATTAATGCATTGAATACTTGTTATTAATCTTTTTAAGAAACAAAATACTACTTTTATAAGAAGTGCATTTGCACAATAAAAGTTTGTGTGAATTATTTTCCTCAAGAAAAGAAGTTTGCATTTCTTTTTTGTATTGACATTTCTTTTTTGTATTGACATCTGTGATAATCAAGTTATTCTCGAGATAAACGCAATTTTCTGCTCTTGTCGGCAATGGTAATGCATTAAGATATCAGCTTCTATTGTAAACTTGTAGCTTCTGAAGCCAACGTCTTTAAACGCAATATTGTGTTGACTGTCACAATTAGTAAAATAGCTGAGGCAAAATCGAAAGTTTTACTCGCAGTTTTTGTATTAATAGTAAACATTAAAGCAAAATACCAGTTTCTTACAGCCATGATCGTCATGGAATTTGCAAGAATAGGTGAGTATTCTTCAAGTTGTTACGCAAATTTTCTAAAATAATGTATAAAAATATCACAATTAATATTATAGTATTGTAGTTTCAATGATACCATATGTGTTTATAAGCATGTACAATAAGATTATCGATGTTGTACATTTGTAATTTACTGTAGCATTTTGTATCATTGAAAATGTCAGTATAGAAAGAAGTTGCCTTTACAAAATTTTTGTTATTATTGGCGATTTACGACAATCTTCGAGTTCATAGATAAGACAAAAAAGGTCTAATTAAAAATGATACTCTATTTTTGAGATACCTAAAATATAATTGCGAGTGCGCATTATTGCAGGATTTATTCAGAATTAAACTAATAGCTTTAATATATATTAAATCTCTCTATTAATATTAAATAGTGCGTACATTGTATTTTTTAATTTATTTTTATGGATTTTAGAAAAATGGTGTGTGCGTGTGTGTGCGCGCGCGCGCGCGGTGTGAATGCATATGCGCACGTGTTGATAGCAAAATGCGTAAGAGATGAGATGAAGTCTATTCGCTGACAATAAAAAAATTAAGATAATGCAGAGTATCAAAAATATGTAATTTTAAGGAATAAAATAATGTGTTCTTTTTTAAAGTACAAAAGATAAAAGAATTTTAAAAAACTACTGAAAGCATATTAAAATTAAATTTTAAGCTTCAAAATGCTTTTTTAACTTTTTGTTTACAATGATTTTTTGTCGAGTTTCAGCGGTTTGATAATAGTTCAATTTTTAGGATGAAAAGTGTTCTCAATTTTTTCTTTGAGTAGTGTATATTTATGATTTTTTTAAATTTGTATTTTGTTATCATTGTATATATATATATATATATATATATATATATATATATATTTACATAAATAATACAAACAAATAGATATATAAAAAATATTATAAAAAAATTATTTACAAGTGCCCATTACTTTTTACAGCAATATAACCGTAATATTAAATTATTTTTATTCATCTTAATTAAATAATAATTCAATTAATTAAATATATCAAAAAGAACATTTTTTATTATTTTTTATAAAATGGCTTACATTATGTTTAATTGATGCTTTTTATGCATCAGAGAGAATACATTAGATATTTTGTTTACACTCTTAGCTTCTCTCTCGTGCAATTTCATGATTACAGGTGGTAATATTTCATTCTGGCCTAAGAATGGATTTAATATGATGGCGCCTTGTGCATAGATAAGAGGGCCTTCGAAATCTTTGGCATGTTAGTCGAATCCAGTTAGTCGAATACTAGTCTACCTTCGATTATCGTGGAAGTGTATCAAAATCGTTGTTATTTCTCCTATTTATCTATAGTGACAAATTCTATTAGGTAAATACTTAAATCTTATCTTTAATATAATAAAAACAGTAGAAGTATTGTTTGGTCTGACTAGTTTGATATTATTTAAGAGAAGGATTTATAATATCTTATTATATATAGAAAATGATAACAAAAATGGGAAGACAAACATAATTTTGTAAAAATATTTTTCTGAATAGCTAGTTTTGTAATTACATGTTATATTAATTATTTAAAGTACTGTGCAATTATTGGAATATGTTTGATCACTTTATACAGCTTTATAAATTATATTGTCATTCCTCGTTAATTATTGATTAATTTTCGTGAAATTTTTATTTCAATTTGCATAAAAATAAAAAAAAAATATTATAGAATTTTTTTCACATATTTTTTCGGTACTTTTATTTTTTTTTAGAAACTTTGGATCATTCTGATTAAACTTTGATTAACTTAATCGGTTATTAATTCAAATTCGCAGAAATATTATATAAATCTGAACCGGATTCAAACATCACTCTTTGTAAGATAATTGAAACTGTTTTTAACCCAAAGATTAAAAAATAAATCTCTTATTTGACACATACTTTTGCGGAAAACTATGACTGTAAGATATCAATCTCTTTATCATACATTTTATTTTATTATAATTTTAATAATTAAAATAGAATATAATATATTTATGTAAAAATATAGTTTTGTTTTTATGTTTACTTTTTATTAAATATTTTTTACATCTTTTTTATATTTTTAAATATAGTCAAATAAATTAGGAAAACAATTAATTACTATATACATGCATTAAATTTCAAATTTATTATTTCAAGATTGAAAGAAAACACAATATAACAGTGGCAAAAACAATAAGCACGATGACAAATGCACCTACAATTGATAACGCAATTGGAAATAAAAAGAAGAGCACAACTATAAAGATAGAAGAACTAATGAATAAAGAGGATGAAATTACTTTAGAAGATCTGGCTCCAGATGGCGGCTGGGGATGGATGATTGCATTGGCAATGATATTAATTTTTGTTAGTAATCATAATAAACATGTAATAATGACAAACATATAATAGTGCTTAGCATAATTTTGGAAATACAAATTACTGCATCTGCAAATAATATGGACGAGCTTTTAAATATATTTTCATAATCTTTTTCAATACAAAAATGAACGATTTTATATAGGCATACGTAATAGATACGTGACTTTTGCTATTTTAGTTTACTACAATGGGTCCAGGATCGTCATATGGCATAATTTTTGGAGATTTCCTCGAAGCTTCCGGACAAGCGGGCATGGCATCAAGTCTTTCCAATTCCTTCTTTATGATTACCTTCTCCGTTGCAAGTAAGTTTTTATAACACTTCAAACTTGAAAACATGTAATAAATTATTTATAAAATTACGTGCCATTAAAACTAATATATAAATTTAATAAACGCATTCCTCTATTGCAAATGCATTATTTACAATAATGCATTTGCAATAGAGGAATTTTTCAAGACTTCCTTGAAAGAATAAGTTTGTATTTGCATCTGTGCATTGACATCTGCGATAAGGGGATTAAGCGACTCTCGAAGAAGATGCGACTTTTTGTTCTTTATAACGATGTCAGTGTATTAAGTTATACTAGCACTTGCTGTAAATTTGCAAGCACTAATGCCCTTGTACGGGGGATTAAATCGATTCTGTATGTACTATAGCTTTGAGTCGATGCACATTTGCAATTCATATGTAAACAAAATATAAGTTCGAAATTATATAATTCAAGTATAACTGCATTACATTATATAATTCGTATTTATTAATTGTTAATTGTCTCACTTTGACACACAGCTGTTATTATCAGCCGGATTATGTTTTTGTTTTATAAATATTAGAAATTACAATTATTAGAAAAGATTATTTTGATTAGACAGAATTACATTAAGAATTTAAAAAACTACATTCTTATTATAATAAAAATTTTTTTATTTATATTATAGTATTACTATATTGTTATTAATAACATAATACTTTTTTTTTTATTTCTGCATAAATTCTACAGAGTAAAATATTTTTTGCAGGCTTGCTGACCAACACATTGTTGAAAAGATATTCTACAAGACCGGTCGGACTTATGGGAGCGCTCTTCTTCGCAACATCAGATATCATGTTGGCGTTTGTCAGAAATATATACGATTTGGCTTTTCTTTATCTTTTACAAGGTTTTGGATTGGGTCTAATTATTACGATCTGCAATACGGTTTTTAATGCGTATTTTGTGAAAAAAAGAACAAAAGTAAGTCAATCATAATTTGTGCTTAAATTTATGTAGATATATTAAAAAATTTTTAATTTTTCCAAAAATGTTCTCTTATTTTGAAGGTGATGAGCGCAGCGCAAGTCATCATCGCGTTGGGTGGAATCATTTATCCAACATTAACCGAAAAGATGATGGCACTGTATGGTTTTCGCGGTAAGATTCTATAATAAAAATAGAAAAATTCTAAAAAATTACAATTATTAGTTTTGCGCGATTTGTATTAGGTACCGCAGCGATTATGGGCGCGATAAGTCTTAATGGTATCGTCGGCATGACGTTGATGCATCCCGTAGAATGGCACGCCAAAAAGATGAATGATGTTCGCGCTGAAAAGGCGCGCGAAAAAGAACAAAGATTTCAAAGATTAGCACTGTCGAATCGTCGTTCAACCATTGATGTTATCCATATATCTTCGAAGACTAAATCGAGCAGTCTTCATAGTCTTAAGGAAGAAAGCGGCACAGAAGTGCCCTTATTAATTGAAACGCTTAAGGTAGCATAAAATTTATTAGCCACTGGCGTTATTTTGTCATTTAATTTGCAGCATTTCTAAACAATATTTTATTTTTCAATTTACGTACCATGTAAATTAGCCTTCGGCGCAGAGAGTAGCTTCAATCTCTGAAATTGAGGGTGGAATTCGCGAAAGAGCGAAATCAGTATCTATGCGAGAAAGTTTAGCGAAGCGTATATCGGCTCTATCGGCATCTAGCTTGGTGAATTTGGCGACTAGCGTTGGTGCATTAAGTGATATACGTCAACAATATCTGGAAAAGAGAAGCTGGGAGGAACAGACGAATAAGGAAATTCAGGAGGAGAAAGAGAACGCGAAACAAAACGCCGAGGAAAAACAAGAGGAGAAAAAGTGATCATAATTCTCACAATTATTTTTATGATTAATTTTTATAATTCAATATGGCCTTAAAATTTAGGATTGATTAGCATGGCTAATGGATTTCTTAATAGAGATCCTTTTATTTTGTTTGAAGGTACAAGACAATTCTGAGAGAACTCTTGGATATGTCATTGGTAAAGAATTGCGGTTTCCTGAACTTATGTTTTGGTGTCAGTTTTGTGTGCACCGCCGACTACGCTTTCTCCTCTTTTCTTCCTCTTATAATGGCCGATGCTGGATACACTAAACGCGACGCTGCTTTAACTATTACGATTAGTGGAATAGCTGAGCTTGTATCGAAAGTTTTATTAGCAGTTTTTACATTAATAGTGGACGTAAAGGCGAAATATCTATTCTTCGGCGCTATGATTGTCACGCAATTCGCAAGATTAGGTGAGTATCTTTCCGCGTGATTAAGCAAATATAATAAATAAATTTTTCAGTTTCCAAAAGTATCGTATAAAAAAAAATTACGACTTGTAGGTTTTTTATTATACGAGCATACACTTATGGGTGCGTTCATTATGACAGCGTTAATCGGTATTGCGCGTTCGTGGCTGCTGGTTTCGCAGCCTCTAGTCATTATTGAAGATATCAGCATAGAAAAATTTGCCTCGGCTTATGGTATCTTTGGAATTATTAGTGGCTTAGTTACGATAGTCTTCGGCGCTATTGTAGGTAAGATAAAAAAGGCGTAACATCATTGCTGATACGTCTATGATGTAATTAAACATGCATATATTGTCGTAGGACTTATTAAGGATTGGACTGATAGCTTTGATTTGTATCAAGTCTCTCTACTAGTATTAAATGGTGCGTTTATTATACCTTGGGCTCTACAATTCATCTTCGTGGATCTTAAAAAACGACAGAAGCAACATATAAGAAACTAATTCTTACAAAACCTTTATCCATTGCTCATAGGAAAGAATAAAGACATATGTCAGGCGTTATTAAAAATTTTTCAATTAAATAAATGTGAATGAGAAGACACAACAATAACTAAATAAATTACAATTAAATTATTATATTATCCTGTTTGTTTCTTTTTTATATATGTTTTATATATGTTCTTTTTTAATATATGTTTAACATTATTCATTTTTAATATACAAAGACCACATCAATATAGATTTTTTATGTATAAAAATTTTGATATTTTATTAGAATACTATAAGCGCGCGCTATTTATTTTGTATGTGTATATAATTATTTACATATTAGCTTTAATTCTCCGTTTTTTCAAAATAAATTAAATAAAAATTATACACTTAATAAAACTATCTTAATTAAACTATGAAATGCGTCGTTCAGTTATGACAAGCTTTTATTGATATAAAGTAATGTTCAGTGCATCGTCGAGATAACCAATTAGCATCGCGAAAAAGAGGTAACAATATTGTCAGCATCGATTCAATAAACTGCGTAATATATTAATTGATAATTTAATAATTGATTTATAATTTAAAATACATATATAATTTAATGTTTCGTTTGTATATATGTCAGAGTATGGAGAATATTTCGGCAACGAATAATCAAAACATAACATGGTACTCGGTCTTGACTATGTAAACATTAGCGCGCTATAGTTAACGTCTTACGACTTATAGCCTTGTTATCATTCACACAGTAACGCTCAAGCAATAAAGTACTATTTGTCGACTCGCAGTACGTTTTTCGTGTGAAACGGGGTTTGATCATGTATGCGAAAGTGCGGGAGTGTCGTTTAAAGTATCGCGCGTACAAGTGCGGAAATATCTTTTAATAAAAGTGCGGCAGTGCCGTTTAAAATATCGTGCGTGTGAATCAATTTGAGAGGAGGAGGAGGCCTAGGAGAGGCATCCTGCACCGGCGGAGCAACCCAAGGGTGAGTATTATTATTTTTATATTAATTATTATAAATCCCGCACACGCATTAATTCGATTCGATCATTGTTTGAATAGTTTAAACAAGAGAGACTAATATACTATAAAAGTTTTTATTTAATTAGTTTATTTAAATAGTTCTCTTTTTTAGAATTTATAAAATTATTTCACATTTATATACCTTCTTATTATTATACGGATATAAAGCATCGGATATAAAGTTTGATGCTCACAATAATAATTTTTGAAATATTAATAATTATTTTAAACGTTGCTATAATTTGGATTTTATATTTGTGTGTTGCAGACAACGTAGCCTCAAGACCAAATCTCCGCTGTTGCGCATCAGTGCCGGTGAGTGATAAATTTTAATTTACTTTGAGGTGACGGATCCGTAGATATTGTAGATACAAATGTAGATTGTAGATTGTAAATAAATCCGTTGCCTCAAAATGGATGGGCTAGAATAAATGCAATCAAATAACTTTTAATAGACTTTTTAAATATATATTAAAACACATTAGAAATATAATTTAAAATATAAATTAAAACAAAAAATTGAAAGAAATATTTTTTTTAATAGAAATTTTATTTAATTTATTTAATGTAGGAAACGCTAATAACTTTATTTCTTATATGAAATATTGATAATTATTGTGATTTATTGTGCCAATTTTGTCATAATTTTTCATAGCCCAGCCATCTTTATTATCACAGCAATGAAAACTTAGACAACTTGTCACGCATCGTTTTAATATAATTTTATTTTAGTCAATCTAACGCCAAGTTATCAATCAAATTTAATCATTGTTTGAAGTAATAATATTTAATCTTATAATAATATATAATATTTATAATAACATGTAATTTATATTAAAATAAATTAATAAAACATTTATGTGTCATATAATTTGACTTTCAGCCAAATATTATTTATATATCAAATTTTGCAATTTATTGAAACGATGCATGACAAACTGTCATAAATGAGCATAAAATTATGCTTGTGTACCTCGGCGACAATAATTAGCTGGCAACGGAAGGAATTTTTTTCCTTCATTGACCTCTGATAGAGGGTCGAAGCTACATCTCTGATTAGATGTAGCCAGAATCAATATGTCCAGGATCAACGAAAGGTAGGTTCAACTGGACCAACGGAAGCAACATACGGTGCATTCTATTAGGGCACTTGAGTCGGGCACGCGAGTAAGATACGCGAGTAAGACACGCGAGTAGAGTACGCGGTTAAGGCACGCTGTTAGGGCACGCATTTATTATAAAATACATGTAACTATTATAAAATTAGTTATATGTAATATAATAATATGTAAAACTAATATGTATTATCTGTTTTTTCAAAATCAATTAAATCAAAATTATATGTATAATATTTGAATTGCCAAATACTTCAGCCATGGCAGATTTTTATTAATATGAAGTAATGTATAGCGTAATATTGAAATAATCAATCAGTATTGAGAAAAAGAAGCAACAATACTTGCGAGTATCGATTTAACATGTCTTTTTTAAGAATGGATATATGAATATGTATTTCTTATCATTTTGTATATGTTGCACTTTTATTTATATAGATATAAAGTATAATTTATATTTAAATTAATATTTAATTATTATATATTAATATTTAAAAATATTAAATACGGAAGTAATGAGATATCCTGTATGCATGCACAGTTCCCAACTCTTATAACAAGATACAGAACAATATGTTTAAATTTGTTTAACTATACGGAAATGTTAAATTCTGATTGTTGTTATAAATTATGAGACATTGGCTTCCGCGGCTCGATCTTGATCTTGAATCCGTCGTGTCTTTTTAAAATAATGTCGGCCCGCAATATGAAATCTTCGTCTATCACATCAGAAGTGACACGATAATTCCTCAGTATCGTCGATAAGAGGACTTTCAATTTTAGCAAAGCGTATTTTCGTCCCACGCAGGACCTATACAAAATTTTTCATTATTAAATATAACAATGTGTTGTGCGCTGTTTTTAAAAATAAAATAATAAAAAAAATAAAATAAAAATAAAATATTTTTGCGAAATGTTTGTAATACATATGTATGAGAAACTATCAAAAATAAACTCAAGTATATAACACTTTATGTATAGAAAATTTTTGTCTATCCATTAAATACCTTGGTCCAGCACTAAAAGGAATGAATGCATAGTAATGTCTCTGTTGCATTTTTTCTGGTAGAAAATTGTCTGGATTAAAAACTGTCGGATTTGGGTAATATTTCTCCAAACGATGTATTATAAACTGCGAAATTATTACCGTGGCAGTCTTTGGAAGGATATAATCGCCTGTAACTGTTATATAAAAAAGATTAACTATTGTTTTCTTTTTGATTTTACATAAATAAGTTTCCGTAGTAAATGAGGAAGAAATAAATAACATATACTCTCAATATTATTGTTGTATTTAATCGTGTATGTGCTTACCTATCTTTACATCTTCGTTAAGTTTTCTGGCAATCCCAGGTACCGGTGGGAAAAGTCTTAGAGTTTCCAAAATAACTCTTTCGAGATATTTCATTTCCAGAGTGTCTTGAAAAGTGCATTGTCTGTCGCTGTCGCCGAAAATTGCATCCAATTCTTCATGCACGCGAGCCTGCACAATGAAAATTATAAAGTTAAAAAGAGAGTTACAAATCACCTTGCGATTAATAACGAAGTTGGATAGTATCGATTTTTTAAATAAAAATAATAGAAAGTAAATGTCACATAAATTGCAATGACTAGAATATGGTTAAGATATAATTTTAATCTTAACGGATTATTCTAAATTAATTAATAAATTAATGATTTGTTAAGAAATGGGCGATCCGGTTAATGGTAAAAAAATGTTCATGAAAATGTGTGCTGCTTGTCATACCACAGAAAAAGGTGGTAAACACAAAATAGGTCCTAACCTGCATGGCATCATAGGGAAAACTTCTGGAAGTATGTGTATTAATGTCTCTTAAGATCAATTTGTTAACTCAGTTGAAAATAAATTCAGTAACATAAAGCATTGCAAATAATTTTAATAATTTTGTTTAAATATATATACTATTAATTATGATACGTAATTAATTTAATTTTTTCAGCTACCCCGGGTTTCAATTATACAGAAACCATGAAGGAAAAAGCCGTTGTATGGAATGAAAAGACTTTAAGTGACTATCTTGAACTTCCTAAAAAGTATATTCCAGGAACAAAAATGGCATTCTTAGGACTTAAGAAGGCCGAAGATCGAAGTGATATAATTGCTTTTCTATCTACTTTGAAATAACCTTATCTTGAAATAGCACGATATATATATATACGTTATTACTTAATAGAAACGCAAAAAGCAATTAACATGGAGATATTAGTGTATTAAAAAAATAAAATTACTGGAGAATATATTTTTTTTATATATACACGTTATAGTTCGATGTACTGTTAATACATATAAAAATGTAATACAAAGTTTTGTATTACATAATATACAACAAGATATAATTTTTTGTTTTGTGAAAAAGTTGAGTATAAAAATTGGAAAAAATTTCTACAATTTTTTCCCTGCAAAAATATTAAGAAGCCAATAAATCTACCTGAATATCCTGATGATTCCCTAAGATGCATAGTACGAAACTTGAGCCAGCTGCCGTGGTATCATGACCCTGTAATAAATCGATAACACAAGTCGACAAAAATTTTGACAAATAATTTTAATCAGAGTAAATATTTCTTATAAATTTTTGGTCACAAAAAACAATGCCGCTGTCTAAATTGCTCTATCAGGTTTTAAAGTTATTTCGAATTTTAATATGAGAAGTCAGCGATTTTTTGTTTTAAAATTCAAAATAACTTTAAAATCTGCCTTGATGAAGCAATTTGATTAGCAGCATTATATTTTTGTGGCTAAAAATCTATTCAAAAAACACCTACTCTGATTAGAGTTACTTGACAAACATTTTTTTTGTCGGTTTGTGTAATTAATTTCTTAACAATGTATTAAATTAATATAACTTGTGTGCAGTAGCGTTGCTTGCAACATATGAATTTTTTTAGTAAAAAGAAGATAGAAAGAGTGAAAAATAGAAAAATTTATTATAAAAAATAATACATTTATTGAGTTACATTTAGTTATTGAGAATACATGATTGAGAGTTTATGAAAAGATTTATTACATGATTGAGTTTACTGTTTTATATGGAAAATGTAGTACATACCTCGAACATAATAGTGTTTACTTCCTCTCGAATCTCTTCATCAGTCATTTGTCCACCATTTTTTTTCAAATCCAACATCATTTCTAGAAAGGCGAGTCGTCTGTTTTCACCTGTGTCATTTTCATCTAATTCATCGAGATCATCTCTTACATAATGCAGTTTTGTGTAGTTAGTAGCAATATTTTTGTCATTTCCTTTATTTTTGATCGCGAACTTTTGGTCCAAACTTTCCGGTTTACCATTTTGCACTTTCTTTTGTTGTTGATCTTTTATAAGTTTCTCTTTGATATTCTTAGATTTCTCTTCAATTACATTATCTGTCAGTGTGTGAATAATATTGAGCAGTTTTTCTTGCTTCTTTGCAAACTTTGTAAATTTAAAAATTATGTCAGAACGCAATGAAAAATCATAATGTCTTCTGTGCACAATATCACTCATTCTGCAACATTTAAATTATTATTACAGTAAATTTTCTTCATGCCAAATGTTCAATAATAAAATATATGTAATTTCAAGAAAAAAAATAATATCTACTTCATTACAGCCATGGCATAATCGTATCCGGTCTTCTGTCTTTTTTCTTTTCTGACTCCCATCACAGTTTCCGTTAAAATGTCAACCGTCACAGCTGATAGATAATCGTGACAGTCGAACTCTTTTCCAACTTCATCGCGAAGCCGTCTAACAAGATCCATGCTATTTTCATAAAATAAAGGTACAAATGTCTTTAAAATACTCATATGAAATGTGGGCGCTATTGCCTTCCTATGCCTGCGCCACTTATCGCCAGTTGTGATCAATAAACCATCTCCAAGCCATGGTTCAAAAAATCTGTAATAAAGATAAAAAAAGATTTTAAGTTATTGATCTTTTTTAACTTAATATATTGGTATTTGATATATTCAACAATAACAAAAAAATTTATACTTATTTATATTAATTTTATAATAAAAAACAAAATAAAAGATATAAATTCTCTTCATTATTTGATTTCTTACTTGTAATCCTCGGCTTTATCATTATGTGCAGGATTATTTAAAATTATTTCAGCATCTTGTGGATCTGCCAGAAAAACTACTACTTTTGTTCCAATATACGCTCCTATTACTAATCCATACTTTTTAAAATATCTTATACCTTCAGGTATTACATTTTCTGGAGATTTTCCAAGAGTTATTAGTATATGACCCAATATAGGTATGTGTGGTGGAGCTAAAGAGAGAAAAAATGTATTATTGTAGTATAATATCACATAAAATATATCACATAAAAATCAACTTTTATTGCAATAACAAAAAAAAATATTAATTAAATTAACAAAATTTATTTTTGTGCAATACATACATACATGGTAGCTTTTTTATAACACGAACAGCTCTCGAAGTCTCGACGTAATAATACAATGCAATTAGCGTTATAATAAGTACAACCAATAGATAATAAGCGATATAAGGTAAATAGAACATTTTTGGAATCGCGTCCATCGAGGTGATAAATTACTGTATATTACGATAAACTGTTTCTTTATAAGAGCGTTTGTTATTTTTTAAACTTTTCGTATAATGATATAATTAATAGAATGGCTACTTTAAAAAATTATATAAAATTTTCTGTATAAAACATCACTTTGATAAAAAATATTTTATTTTTTATCGATAATCTTAAAAATATCAAAAATATTCAGTAAAACAATGTCTAATCTTTATATTTTCTGCTCGCAGTAATCAGTGATAACTTAAGGCAATGCTGTTCTTCTGCTTCTACTATTTAAACTGACATCGATTTGATAAATAAGTAATTTGAGTAAAAAAAAGGTTAATCTTATTACCAATTAAAAATACTTGGTTTATTGTTTTGTATGTTAAAATTCTGCGTCATTCTGCATAAGTATATTTGCGATTTATATTCAATATAAATATTAATTCACTTGTGCATAAGAATTATGTATAAAAGTAAATTATTTATGCAATTACTGTTGCAGTCGCATTAATTATACATTTCTCAAATCAGAATCAAGATCAAATTTATCGAATTATTATGACTTATATTTTTATTTCTTTTGTGATCTATGTTTTCATAATAGTTATTTATGGTAAATGTCAATTTTGAAATAAGAAAAAAATATCATCTAAATTGAAATAGAAAAAATAATTCTATGAAAATTGGCACAAAATAATTAATTCATAAATTGTAATCAATAAAAAACACATTTTATCAATACAAATATAAATCTCGAAATAAAAATATAACGATAACAATTTGTCAAATTTAATAATCTGATTCGATAAATGTCAATTACTGCAATTTCAATCATAATTGCTTGATAACATCGATTTGCAAATAATATCAATCGTCAAAAAATTTATATAATTTATATACACTTATTTTAAGTGCTACATGGCTGTATTTTTTTACGTTTTACTTTTTGAAATATATTTTTTTATTTTTATAATAATTTTTATGTTACTATATACAACGTTAATATATTAAAAATTTGCTAAGATGTGTATTATATGATTTTAATCAATTTTAAAATATTTTCATAATATTTATTTATACAAAAATCCATATTCATCTAATAAATTTTAAAATTTAAAACCGTAATTGTATGTAAAAATGCAAGCCAAGAACTAACATCGATCACAAAATGAATATTAATATGTATATAATTAATATTAAAATAGAGATTGAATAAAAACAAAATTTTCCATAACGGAAATTTTAAAGTGTTGGATTCTTATTATTTGCATTTCTATTTTATTAATAATTTTGAAATTAATTGATCTGATAATATGTCCGTGATTATATTATTTACTAAGAGAAATCCCAATGCGTGAGAAACGAAGCTGGATCTGTATTTTGATATTATTTAATATGTATTATTTTTTTATTTGACATTAATTTTTAAAATATACATACACGCTCTTCCAACTGTGTTTAGCTCGGTTTATTAGTCTTTTTGATTCAAGGTTTTAATTTTTATAATAATGTAGTCAGAGTTTCTTCAAAAACAGTTTAAAATATATCATAATAGATCAAAACAAATAAAAAATTGTGCAAATTAGAAACTTGCACATTGCTTTCTCATAATTTTATTTCCTTCTCTTTATAATATCAGTAATCTTTTTTTAGAAAAATTCAAAATTTTATAACAAATAAACACTCACCAATTCTCAGCACATTTAATACCCATCATTCTTTAATGATATTCTATTCATGTAAAAATATTTAGCCCAATATCTCAAAATTTGTGGAAAGTATTTACACAGACATTTATTGGAAAATTTAAAATTTTATAAAAAATAAACACTTTCATCAATTCTCATCAAATTCAATACTAACCATCCTTTAACCCCTTGACATACGAATAAAATGCGCGTCGACGCGTCCGAAGAATACCATTTAATTTTGCTCAACTGGACACTCACGTATAAGCTTAGAAACAGAACGTTTTATTTTCAAATTTACATAACTTTCAATATGATTGATATATACTGATAATGTACAATAATTAAGTAATACTATAAAATAATAATTTAGTAATTCTGTAATGTGTGAAACGCGGTGTTCGCCGAAGACAGTTTTTGATGTCTCGGAGACGTCAAAATCTACAATGGCACATAAAATGAATGACGTCTCTCAGATGTCATTGTATGTCAAGGGGTTAATGATATTCATATAAAAATATTTAGACCGATATCTCAAAATTTGTGAAAGTTAGAACAATATCCTTTTTTTGAAAAATTCAAAATTTTATAAAAAATAAACTCTTTCCCCAATCCTAGCAGTAGTATAGGGGCCACTATAGCGAGACAGGAATGTCCCCCTTTTCCCCTTGGCGCCAGCCCCCGCTGTGATCCCTTCCCCTGTCCCCCTGGGCAGGTACCTGAGAAAAAAAGAGTGGGGACTCGTGGACGTCCACGAGGCGATTTTTTAATTTTAAAATTTTTTTAAGAGTGGGGGGAGTCGTGGACGTACACGAGGCAGTTTTTTTTATTTTTTATTTTTTCCTGGGCTGGAAATACTTGGGCTGGAACCTGGGTCTTCTGCTTTTCTGGTCGGGGTCCTAGTGCGGTGGGCTAACTGAAATCTTACAAGAGTGAGAGTTAGATGGGGCATTTAAGCGAAGAGTAGGTCTCTCCGGCCCGGCGATCGAGCGCTCCGATTGGTTTGTCCTATAGTTGCCGGCTGTTTGATTGGTTCCGACGAGCTGGAAAAACGAGAGAGAAAATAGAGTGAGAGAGAGAGAAAGTGGACAAGATGTCCGAGGTGTCAGAAGCCGGTAAAATATCGGCCGCCGAAGACAGCAGAGATGTCCCATTGCATTCCCTCCTCCTCCTCCTCCTTCTTCCGCCCTGTGGAAAATCGAAAAATATCGCGTGACATACGGCATCTCTCGCCTTCGACCGTCCTTACGGAAAAACTTCGAACTGCAGCGAGCGCGTCGCCCGCGTCTCTCCTTCTTGCTGAAAAAGAAAAATCACCTAGTGCGGAATTATCAGTTATCAAGATATACAAACGTAATACGAAGCGTTCATGATCGGACATGATTGTCCGCGCCGGTCGAGTCATGCAACGCAGGTAGACGCGATGTCGTCATCGGAGACGATACGCTATCGGAGATTGAAAGAGCTATGGCGCCGCAGAGTCTAGGAAGGAAAGAAGGAAGGAGAGAAAAGGAAAAAATTGAACGTTTTCAGGTAATATTTAAGATTAATATTTTAACATTTACATTAAATTTAACATTTTTATTTACGCTACAGAAATGTTTTGTACAATTTTCTTACATTTAAATATAATATTTATAACATTTACAAAAAGATGTTAACTCTTAATGGATGGAAAATATGGGAATTCGTTGTTTTTTCAATTATTTAGCTGCATATTTTTCCCACTCTTTTCCTTATATTTCAGTATATAAGTAAGGCGAGAAAACGCGGAACTTTATTCATTTGAGTTTGCTCGAAATCTTCATTTCGGCTTCGGTACAAGTATTCGTCGTTGTTGTGACCAGTGTTCAACTAGTTCTCGGTAAAAAGTGATAAAAATGGCCGCCGCAAAAAGTATCCAGTGAACGGAAAAGCTAACCGATTTTGTTAAATCTACTCACGTTTGTGATATTAACAAATCGGGCCTCAAGACCGACTTCGATAGAAGAAACGATCAGCGATATTTATTATTATCGACGACGTACGGGCTTAACGCATCGTATACTAAGAAGATTCACGTGGGATTGCAGGCGACGAGTGAAAATTGCTTTGTACCGATTGTAAAATTAACAGGCAATTATGCAGATGGAATATGTCTCGACACCGACACCTGGCAGCAATTTCAAATCAGCATGGAGCAGATGAAGCAGTATTTGTGCGAGAATCAAAAATCCAAACCAAGTCCGATTATTATCAACAATATTTCCATCGGCTTCACAACCGCTTACGGAACAAGGGCAGTGATAGTGAGTTATAAGGAAAATGCGGGACAACCGGCGAATAATAACGAGACGGAGGAGCAGCCCCGTTGAAGAAGCAAAAACGTACAGCGTCGCCATTGTGATGCAGAAAACTACTTTTGTCGGCCTGGAAGATATCGCAAGATGTGTGGACGCTCATTTGGCACGGTTAATTCCCATTACCGACACCGTCAACGAGTGCTCCAAATACCTGATTAACGAAATAGAATTAAAACTTCCCTCGTCTTACGTAGATTGTGAAATTATAAAACTTACAATTAGAGGTAATTTTGAAGAAATCGAGCGTGATGTACGAACACAAATAAATAATTTACCATTTTTAGACGTATATTTTAATATTGTATTCGAAGAATTGCTTTCGCTAGGTTTTAATGAAATTGTACGTATAATTTTACTAAAGCGCAATTGTTAGTTTTATAAAAAAAAAAAATTTTATTTTCAATAAATAGAATGTTTTAACCTTAAAAAACTTAAATATATTTTCTTTTACCCTACTTCTTTCCTATCAATCACCTCTCCCCTCTTCCTCCCTCTTCTTTACTATTAACATAAACAATTTTATCGCCTAGTAATATTGCGCGTTAGCCGTGCGTTAGACGAACATCTTATTTTTAGCATAAGCATGCATAGAGCACCGCGTACAAGCTCGTAAGCAGCGGTGCTCAAAAAACGCTGACGCGAGCTCACCTCCGCGAATACGCTTACTCGCGTCGATTCCGCGGCTGCTTATCAGCTAATTGGCCGCGGTACTTTTCGCTCGTTCGCCGACCGGAAACGCTAGCGCGAGCATGCGGCCGCCGCGGTGGGGCCCCCGGAGCGCGGATAAGCTTATTATTCCTCGCATACACGAGCAATATTAAAGCAATATTCGAATGTACATATTTTTACGTAACATTAAGTATCATCGGCTACTTTTTTATATTTATGAAAGCGCGCGCAAATGCCAAATCGTTCATTTCGCAAAATGGACGTACGGTGGAAACATCCGTGGACGTCGATCGTCTGCGGTCCTACGGGATGTGGAAAAACAATTTTCGTAAAAACGTTTCTTCAATATTTATCCGTCATGTCCGATGTTAGATTCGAGAGAATTTTATTTTATTACGCAGAATGGCAAGACGCGTATCAGCGTTTACAGTACGCCGCAAGTGCGTCAAAAGAAGAGGAGGAGGAGGAAAAGGTGGAGGAAAGAGCACGAAAGACGGATTACGTTAATAATGTTTTGATAAAATCGAAGAAAAATATAATTGAATTTCGCGAAGGATTACCGCGTCCGGAAGATTATTCCAACGATCCGCTCTCGCCAAAATTAATAAAAATTGACGATCTTATGAGAGAATCATCGTCGTGCGACGCTATCGTAGATCTATTTACCAAAGGAAGTCATCATAAGAATCTCAGTGTTATACTCATCTCGCAAAATCTCTTTCATCAAGGACGCGGACAACGCGACATATCTCTGAACGCGAATTACATAGTAGTTTTTAAAAATCCACGCGATCGTGCACAAATTCGTCATCTAGCGCGTCAAGTATATCCCGATGATCCAAAATTTATGGAAGAAGCGTACTACGACGCTACATCGAGACCTCACGGGTATTTATTGCTCGATTTGAAACAATCGACTCCAGACGAATATCGTTTTCGCACGTGTATCTTTTCCAACGATACTCTGCATTACGCTTACATTCCGCGTAGATCGAATAATAGAAGTGGAGGAGGTGTATAAAGGACAATATTCGCGTTCGCAGCTTGTCAGTCGTGTAATTGCAGCGTAATGGTGAAAAAAGACGCGGGTAATAAAAATTCGACGTCTTCGACATCGGATAAAGCAATAAAGAATGCTAGACGCTCTATCGGTGAGAGAAACTTATGTCTTTTGAAAACTTTGTGTCATTTGAAAAAAATCAAAGAACAGCATTCTTACGTACGGCCGATATTAATCTCGTAAAGTGTATTCAAGAATGCATTTTCAATACACTCAAAGGCAACGTGCCGCTTCGTTGTAGCGATAAGAAGCATTTAGGCAAACATAAAACGATTTTACGGCGTGTAGCGGCAAAAGAGGGTAATTGGAAGGCTAAAAGAAAATTGTTGATACAACGAGGTGGGTTTTTACCATATCTTATCGGCCCTATACTTACAGCTGTATTATCGAGGATTATCGGTGACTAAAGAGAAAAATTCTTGTCTATATCGTGTTTTTTCCGGAAAAAAATAAAAAAGATACAAATTATCAATAGAACTTTGAATAATGGAGAGAGCTAAAAAATGGTTTTGATTTCTACCGAAAATCTCGAGAGAATGCAGCGTATGCAACCGGAAGTGTCACCCGTTATACCAACTGACAATCCGACGAAGAAAAATATGGAAATATCAAATACGGAAAATGTTATTAATAATACGGTACGGACACCGGGAACACCTTTGTCGCGACTTGACGCTGAGATGTGGCGTATTTTGAATCTCGCAACTCCTATAGATGAGGACAAAAATGGAAATTGTATAAAGAAGTACTTCAACGTTATCTTCACTTTGTTCGCGAGGCAGAAAAACGTTTACGCGATAATACAAGGGCTAACGAAGAGGACGATAACGTCGAGCAGAACGAAGAAACGAATTTAGATGACGCCGATGATAATGAGCTTATGGAAACGTCAAATTTAATCGATAGCGTGCGTGGTGATGGCGTCGATAGTAGTAGTAGTAGCAGTAGTTTCGGAAAAAGCGCGTACAATCGGCTGAAATGATTAAAGAAATAGTCAGCAACGTACCGAAAACTTATCGCGATAAAGCGCGCGCCCTATTAAAATATTTGATCGATATTCCTCCATCGAAGATTAGCTGGGATAGGCGAGGACTCGTAACTATAGACGGTGACGTCATAATGGATTCGAATATCACCGAACTTATAAATGATGCGATACGCGAAAGGAAAACAGTAAAAGCAACCGGAAGAATTCAATTTGCGCGTTTATTACATGACATAGGCACACCTTCCAATCTCATTGGAAATCGCGATTTATTACATACGGCCGCGCGATCTCATCGTATTAAAAGCACGTTACCGCGTGGAAGTTCCACTCCGAAAACTTCATTAGCGCGCTCAAAGTCGTGTAGACGTAAGGTGCACGAATCTAGCGAAATCGAAGGTGATACGGCGTTTATATCGGCCGGCGAGGACGAGGGTGACAAAACATTAACAGATTACGTAGAGCTGTCGCCGACAAAGAAGAGAAAAGGTTTACTCGACTGGAGCAAACTCGAATGACGGAACTCGAAAAATTCTATTACAATCCCTCGCATTATGCTGGATATTCAGCGACGGCCAATTTGTCGCGAGCTGCTAAACCGAATTTCACGCGTAACGAAGTCATCGACTGGCTTAAATCGCAAGATGCGTACACGCTGCATCGTCCAGTGCGCCGAAAATTTCCGCGTTTACATTATAATGTGACAAACATCGATGACTTATGGGAGGCTGATTTGATCGATCTACGTAATCTTAAAAGCTACAATGACGGCTATTCATATTTATTGACGGTTATCGACGCCCTTAGTAAATTTGTTTGGGTAGAACCTTTACGTGATAAGACAGGTAGCTGTGTAGTAAAAGCCTTTCAACGCATATTCTCGAGAAACAATGACCGTTTACCCGTATACCTGCAAACCGACAAAGGTAAAGAATTTATCGCTCGTCATGTACAAAATTTCTTAAAAGAAAAAGATATTCGTTTTCGCGTAACGCGTAATCCCGATATCAAAGCAGCTATAGTGGAACGATTTAATAGAACGCTCAAGGAACGGATGTGGCGTTATTTTACACATAAAAATACGAGGCGTTACATAGATGTTTTGCAGGATATCGTTCGCGCTTACAATCACACGCGTCACTCCACCATCAAAATGCAGCCTGCAGTCGTTACGCTAGAAAATGCACGTGTAGCGCGTGAAAATATGATTCGTCGTTGGAATGACATCGAGCAGAAAAAGAATCGCGGTCGTAGACAAAAGGCTAAATATAGCGCGGGTGATTTTGTACGGGTCAGTAGAGCAAAGGTAGCCTTTGAGAAAGGATACGAGGCAAAGTGGAGCGAAGAAATATTTCGAATTCACCGTGTTCTCGAATGGAGAAAACCGCGCGTATACGAACTAAGCGATTTAGCGGGTGAAGTTATAGACGGGTTTTTTACGAACAAGAATTAGCGCCGGTTATTAAAGACTTGCAGGGGAAGAATTTATCGTCGAGCGTGTGATAAAAAGCAAGGGTCGTGGAAATAAAAACAATTATTAGTTAGCTGGCAAGGATATCCTTCAAAATTCGATTCTTGGATACCCGCTGAGAGCTTAAAGATTTTAGATAAAAATGAGGGAGGATGAATTTTATATGGTTCTTCCGAGCAATAGCAGCATGCGCTACTTTCCGGAAAATAAAACCACTTGTTTCACCACAGAATTACCTCAGCGTGTAGATTTGCACGGTCGGTGGGAAGTAGCGCTCACGGAGATTCAATTTCCGTGTAGTTTTTACATATACGAGCCGGAGAAGGATTAATGAGATTCATCGATATTACAGAGCGCGATAAGACAATTAACGCTATGAAAGCGCAAGTACCTTCGGGTATTTACTCGACCGTGCGAGATATTATAGATGCTGTGAATTATACAGCCGAATCCGTGGCTTCGCATATCGTTTGGCGATTCGAGACTGTCAATGGTGGTAAAATTGTTATGAAACTTTCCTGTGAAGAAGAGAAATGCACTATAACTCATTATGTAAATTTCTCCGACAAACTTCAACGAATACTCGGTTTTGACACGCATGTTAAGCATAGAGATCTGATTCAGCTCGATAGCGATCCTATTCCACCAACATTTCCAACATGGTTTTACAATGAAATCGGCATCGATGTAAACAAAAATACGAATGAACTCATTAAACTAGAAAGTAGTTCCGTTCTATCTGACGTTTTACCCGAATGGGTTTACGATGAAGTTTATAATTTGCTATTTTTGTACTCCCACACAGTCGCATGATAATAGCTGACGAACCGGCTAGTTTGTTGCGCGGTATTCCCGACAAACTCTTTGTCTATTGTGATATTTGCGAACCTTACATTACAGGCGATGTACAATCTCCTCTTCTGCGAATAGTCACGCACGATGCTCGAAACGATTACGCGTTTGCATCCACGCAGATAAAGCATTTCTCACCCGCGCAATACATAGCTCTGCGTCAAACGTGCTTTCGTACAATAGAAATAGATATAAGAGATCAGCTGGGGCAGAGTATACCATTCGAATTTGGAACGTTAACGGTGACATTGCACTTTAGACGTATCGAGTAAATATTACAAAAAAATTTATATCCACGACAACGGAAGAAAAAATTTCGAACGTTAATGGATTATTATTCGATGTATCACGATGAATTACAAAATGGTGGTAGTTGGGGTGGCGGAATTCCGCGAGTTTTCGTTGGTTCGTCCTATCAACGCGGTCATGGCATCGGCAGTTTTCTCGGAGGATTATTCAGACGCGTACTACCCTATTTTAGTAGAGGCATACGGGCTGTGGGGAAAGAAGCTTTACGCGCCGGCGTTAATATAATCGACGATGTTGAAAATAATATGCCGTTTAAGGTAGCGGCCAAACATCGATTCGAAGAATCGCGCGACAATCTTAAGAGAAAAGCTAAAGAAAAAATAAGCAGTCTAATGAAAGGTTCGGGATATAAGACGGATGCGAAAATGCATGTAGCTCAGTTTCCTTTCGTCGCGCTCGATACGTGCATCGCTAAATCTGCGGGTTCGCGTAAACGTCGCGGGACGTATAAGAAAAATTCGTCGAAGGTCAAGACTCGCGGAAAGAAAAAAACCAATACGCGGTCATCGGGCAATAAGAGGAGGGGAGGAAAAAGCAGTGAAAAGGCTTAAGACATCCACGAAACGCCGAAAAATCGGTAAAAAGCGCACCGTATCCGACATATTTTCTTAAACGCTCGTATAAATATAATCTTTGAAAGCGGAAATTACAGCGACGAGAAAGTAAAATTTACGCTAATTAAAAGACATGTCCTTTCTTCATACGCATTCGAGCGAGTGTTTAAAGAGTGAACTCGACCTCTTCTCCTTACCACCCACGCAAACTAGTATCGAGAGTTCACAATGGATTCATTACAAACCCGTGACTTCGCTCTCGGACGACTCGCCGATAGAATTCGTCATTCCCGGTCACGGAGAAGAATATTTAGATCTCACGCACACCATGCTGAGTCTTCGCGTACGCGTAGAAACGTCAGGCGATTCCACAGGACACGTTACGGGAGTAAGCGGCAGCGCAACGACGGACAATGTAGGCCCCGTAAATCATTTACTTCATTCCATCTTCAATCAGATCGACGTGTATTTCAATCAAAAGCTCGTATCGCCGCCAAACAACGCTTACGCGTACCGCGCCTACATCGAGGCGTTGTTAAATTATTCTTCACCGGCAAAAACTTCCCATCTAACCTCATGTCTATGGGACGCGGATACTCCCGGACGAATGGACGAACCGGTGGAATCAAAACGGCAAATTCCGCTCTCGTGAGACGCGCTCATTACATACGAGGAGGACGGGCTCTAGATCTTATAGGACATCTCCATTGTGATGTTTTCAATCAGGACAAATTTTTAATTAACGGTGTAGAAGTACGTTTGAGGCTCGTTCGTTCGAAAGATTCGTTCTGTCTTATGGATAGTAACGGTGCGTCGTCGAAAATTCATATACTGGATGCGAGTCTGCTAGTGAGAAGAGCGAAGATAAGCGCCGGATTATTGCTCGCACATGCAAGAATGCTGAGTAAAGTTACGGCCAAATATCCGCTCACGAGGGTCGAGGTTAAAACATTCACGATCCATAGCGGTGTTGTGGGCGAATCGTTAGATAATGTAATACTTGGTCAACTTCCGAAAAGAATAATAGTCGGTTTTGTCAATAATAAAGCATTTAACGGCGATAGAAAATTAAATCCGTTTAATTTCAAAAATTACGGCATAAATTTCTTCTCGCTGTACGTCGACGGCATGCAAATTCCCAGTAGACCGTTACAACCCTCTTTCTCGACAGAAGAATCGCTTTACGTCGAGGCTTATCAAACGCTCTTCACGGGAACAGGTATTCATTTTTTGAATGAAGGAAATTCTATAAGCAGAGATGATTATTCAAAGGGCTATACGCTATTCGCTTTTGATCTTACGCCCGACTTATCGGCTAATTATGCAGGACATTGGAATCTTGTGAAACATGGTAGTTTACGATTAGAAGTACGATTTGAGAAGGCGCTCACCGAGACCGTTAACTGTATTATTTACGCAGAGTTTGATAATGTCATAGAAATTGACTCATCCCGGCAAGTCATTGTCGATTTTGCCGGTTAGATTTCCGTCGTTCTCTATAACGTAATACTCAAAAATTTTCTCCCAATTTTCCCCTCCACCACAAACGATCAAAATCGCAAACATCAACGTGCTACGTATCAAAAACATGCAGTACGGTAAAAAGATTTCAGTTTCATTCGAGACACGAGTATCGACGCTTCGCGAAGAGTTTAAAACTAACTCCAGAGCACACAGGTTTTCGCATTATGGATATAATCGTCGACATACAGGGTTTCCGTGATGCTCGCGAGAAATTTATCCCTAAAGAAGTTGCCGTTGTCGCCGTTGACGCGCCAATTGTCGGACATTGGATTATGATGCCACCGCATTCGTTTGGCGAATTACCGGAAAATGTAAGACGACAAAATAATTGGCTCACGCGAAATTATCATGGTATTGAATGGTTCGACGGCGAAGCTAATCCGAAATATTTTACAACGCATCTACGCGAAATAACAAGACATGCCCGCTATATTTATGTCAGAGGATGTGAAAAAGCAATCTATTTGAGAAATTTACTCTCCAGAGAGATATATAATTTGGAAGATATTTCCCCTGCATTTAAAAATCTAACGTCGAGAGAAGGACGAGGACGATATTGTGGTTATCACGGATTTCGAAAATTCGGAATCTTTCATTGTGCATTACGCAACGCGAACAAATTAAAATGCTGGATACTCGAGCAAAATAATTTTGTCGGCGGCATTAGGAACAATAGTACTCCAACTTGCCACACTCCGGATAAATGTGAAACATCCTATGACAAAAACGAGGAAATCAGTAATGCAGATGATATTTCTTATATCATAAATGAAAATATTAAAACGCTGTCAAATAGCGAAATAGAGAAAAAGAAAATTTTTGAGCCCGATTAAAGAAGAAAAAAGGAAGAAGAAGAAGAAGAAAAATTTGAATTATCGTCGATGATGGACAAGAACAAAATCGAAACAACTACGATCTCCGTGCAAGCAGGCATTGAAGACTCGACGATACAAGATGATCAAAACGAGAAACCGAAAGAGGTAAATACTGAAGTTATCGAATATATAATACCACTCGTACGCTTGCCGTCGAATCAAAAAAATGAACTCACGCGAAATTTTACAAGCATTACGACACATCAATGCCAGACACGCGGGAGTTTATCCAGCCGACAGAGTCCCGAGGGTGTGGACACGGTCGACAGCTATCGTCGCTAATACAGACGAGCACAATCGACCTGGAGAACATTGGGTCGCCTTCTTCCTCGATGAGCATGGCACAGCCACCTACTTTGACAGCTACGGAATACCCCCTTGCACCCTGGATTTCTCCTTCGTCTCCGCCGAAACTCCATTATTCATCACTGGAATACTCGACAATTGCAAGGAATTTTTTCGCAAACATGCGGACACTATAGTTGCGTATTTTTATATTATATGTGCAATGGTTATGATCTTAATCGATTTCTTAGTCTTTTTACCGAAGATTGCGAACATAACGATCGTTTAATTGTACAGTTATTTCGTAAAATTTTTCTTTGCAAAAAGAAACAAATGAAACATTGTATACTATGCGCTGTTACGTTTAAGAATGTAATTCAAATTGTAATGTTATAAAAAATACAGTAGTGTCATATTTTAATTATATGTAAAATAATTATAAAAATAAATGTGAGATTTATACTTAAATTGTTTGATTTTTTCAAGTAGCCGATGATACTTAATGTTACGTAAAAAATATGTACATTCGAATATTGCTTTAATATTGCTCGTGTATGCGAGGAATAATAAGCTTATCCGCGCTCCGGGGGCCCACCGCGGCGGCCGCATGCTCGCGCTAGCGTTTCCGGTCGGCGAACGAGCGAAAAGTACCGCGGCCAATTAGCTGATAAGCAGCCGCGGAATCGACGCGAGTAAGCGTATTCGCGGAGGTGAGCTCGCGTCAGCGTTTTTGAGCACCGCTGCTTACGAGCTTGTACGCGGTGCTCTATGCATGCTTATGCTAAAAATAAGATGTTCGTCTAACGCGCGGCTAACGCGCAATATTACTAGGCGATAAAATTTTTTATGTTAATAGTAAAGAAGAGGGGAGGAAGAGGGGAGAGGTGATTAATAGGAAAGAAGTAGGGTAAAAGAAAATATATTTAAGTTTTTTAAGGTTAAAACATTCTATTTATTGAAAATAAAATTTTTCTTTTTTATCAAACTAACAATTGCGCTTTAGTAAAATTATACGTACAATTTCATTAAAACCTAGCGAAAGCAATTCTTCGAATACAATATTAAAATATACGTCTAAAAATGGTAAATTATTTATTTGTGTTCGTACATCGCGCTCGATTTCTTCAAAATTACCTCTAATTGTAAGTTTTATAATTTCACAATCTACGTAAGACGAGGGAAGTTTTAATTCTATTTCGTTAATCAGGTATTTGGAGCACTCGTTGACGGTGTCGGTAATGGGAATTAACCGTGCCAAATGAGCGTCCACACATCTTGCGATATCTTCCAGGCCGACAAAAGTAGTTTTCTGCATCACAATGGCGACGCTGTACGTTTTTGCTTCTTCAACGGGGCTGCTCCTCCGTCTCGTTATTATTCGCCGGTTGTCCCGCATTTTCCTTATAACTCACTATCACTGCCCTTGTTCCGTAAGCGGTTGTGAAGCCGATGGAAATATTGTTGATAATAATCGGACTTGGTTTGGATTTTTGATTCTCGCACAAATACTGCTTCATCTGCTCCATGCTGATTTGAAATTGCTGCCAGGTGTCGGTGTCGAGACATATTCCATCTGCATAATTGCCTGTTAATTTTACAATCGGTACAAAGCAATTTTCACTCGTCGCCTGCAATCCCACGTGAATCTTCTTAGTATACGATGCGTTAAGCCCGTACGTCGTCGATAATAATAAATATCGCTGATCGTTTCTTCTATCGAAGTCGGTCTTGAGGCCCGATTTGTTAATATCACAAACGTGAGTAGATTTAACAAAATCGGTTAGCTTTTCCGTTCACTGGATACTTTTTGCGGCGGCCATTTTTATCACTTTTTACCGAGAACTAGTTGAACACTGGTCACAACAACGACGAATACTTGTACCGAAGCCGAAATGAAGATTTCGAGCAAACTCAAATGAATAAAGTTCCGCGTTTTCTCGCCTTACTTATATACTGAAATATAAGGAAAAGAGTGGGAAAAATATGCAGCTAAATAATTGAAAAACAACGAATTCCCATATTTTCCATCCATTAAGAGTTAACATCTTTTTGTAAATGTTATAAATATTATATTTAAATGTAAGAAAATTGTACAAAACATTTCTGTAGCGTAAATAAAAATGTTAAATTTAATGTAAATGTTAAAATATTAATTTTAAATATTACCTGAAAACGTTCAATTTTTCCTTTTCTCTCCTTCCTTCTTTCCTTCCTAGACTCTGCGGCGCCATAGCTCTTTCAATCTCCGATAGCGTATCGCCTCCGATGACGACATCGCGTCTACCTGCGTTGCATGACTCGACCGGCGCGGACAATCATGTCCGATCATGAACGCTTCGTATTACGTTTGTATATCTTGATAACTGATAATTCCGCACTAGGTGATTTTTCTTTTTTCAGCAAGAAGGAGAGACGCGGGCGACGCGCTCGCTGCAGTTCGAAGTTTTTCCGTAAGGACGCTCGAAGGCGAGAGATACCGTATGTCATGCGATATTTTTCGATTTTCCACAGGGCTGGGGAGAAGGAGGAGGAGGAGGAGGGGAATGCAATGGGACATCTCTGCTGTCTTCGGCGGCCGATATTTTACCGGCTTCTGACACCTCGGACATCTTGTCCACTTTCTCTCTCTCTCACTCTATTTTCTCTCTCGTTTTTCCAGCTCGTCGGAACCAATCAAACAGCCGGCAACTATAGGACAATCCAATCGGAGCGCTCGGTCGCCGGGCCGGAGAGACCTACTCTTCGCTTAAATGCCCCATCTAACTCTCACTCTTGTAAGATTTCAGTTAGCCCACCGCACTAGGACCCCGACCAGAAAAGCAGAAGACCCAGGTTCCAGCCCGAGTATTTCCAGCCCAGGAAAAAATAAAAATAAAAACTGCCTCGTGCACGTCCACGACTCCCCCACTCTTAAAAAATTTTAAAATTAAAAATCGCCTCGTGGACGTCCACGAGTCCCCACTCTTTTTTCTCAGGTACCTGCCCAGGGGACAGGGGAAGGGATCACAGCGGGGGCTGGCGCCAAGGGGAAAAGGGGGACATTCCTGTCTCGCTATAGTGGCCCCTATACTAATCCTAGCCAAGTACAATTAACCTTTAATGATACTCTATTTATATAAAAAAAATTAGCTCGTTATCTCAAAATTTACAGAAGCTAGAGCCACCACGTCCTTTTCATGCACATACATACACACATATGAACATTTTGTAAAAATATGTTTTTCCATCGTTTCAGAACATTTTGAACAGATTGCCATCGAAATTTAAAAAAAAAATTATAAAAACATTTTATGAGAAAGCAAAACGTAATTATATATTAAAAACGTTATTAAATAATTACATAATAACAATAGAAATAGGATTAATGCTCACTGATGTGCACATCTGTACATATAAAATAACAATATGTAATCATAAGAATACTCAAGAAAATATCATGTTTTTATTCAAGCATTAGTAAATAAATATATATAGAAATAAATATATATAGAAAATTATTAATAATTCATGCAATGATCCAATTATTTAATTAAAAGGACAGAAAAGGATGGAAGGTAATTTTATGCTCTCTTTATTAATACTAGAACATTACTATTTGTCGTAACACACTTTCTTATATATTGTATGCAAATATGGTATATTGTTTTATATTTTATAATAACCAATATGTATTCTATAATAATATATTCAATATATTTTAAATTTATATTGATATATAATAATAATATGTATATTAATATTTTTAGTTTTTAATCTATACGTGTTTAATATATACTGGTTTATAATTTTCAATCTATATGTAATAAAAATAAAATTACACATATAAATCAATAAAAGCAACATTTTACGTTTGGAGTCTGTCAGGCATCAAGTAGATTTTTTACTTGAGATTCACTTTTGACAGACTCAAATTTTAGATTTAAATTCTTTGTGGAATCTATAAAGTATCATATAAATAATGCTAAAAAATATAATTTTATAATTTTCAGAAAGAAAGACTCTGTACACATATCTACATATGTTACGCATAAAAGATATATGCATTACCAAAATTATATACAAATAGAACAATAAATATATTTTATATAATGTTTTATTTGTAAAAAATTATAAAATTAATTCAATCTTAATGATCAGTTTCATAATTAGCATTGGATAATTGAAAAGGAAAAGCAATTTATTCTTTATCTATAAATAATTAGTATCTATATAATTGTATATATAAGGAACAAACGATATATCAGATTATTTTTAGATATATATATTTTAAATATATATTTAATAATTTATTGATTATATCTCAACACACATCACATAAATATTATTCTGGAAAAATATTATAGATAGAAAGTTCTTCAAAAAGAACTGCTCCAAAATGTATATATGGAACATGAAACTCTTAATAAAGTATATATCAACACGTTTAGATTTAGTTTGCGCAGAAAAAGAAAAGTTAACTTCTTGCTGTTTCTCTTCTTATATACAAGATACGGGCTTGCGCGGCTCAAGCTTAATCTTGAATCCATCGTGTCTTTTTAGAATGATGTCAGCTCGCAATATAAAATCGTCGTCTACCACATCTGAAGTGACACGGTAATATCTAAGTATTGTCGATAACAGAACCTTCAATTTCAGCATAGCGTATTTCCGTCCCACGCAAGATCTTTATAAAATTTTTTATTATTAGATATATATTGCCAAATATTACATATAACATTATAATAATCGTAATGTATTGTTTTTATGATAAAATATTTTCATGAACTGCTCGTAAAATATTAGAAATAAATCAAAATTTTTTAAATAAACAAGTGTCAAACTCAAGTATATAACAATATTTCTGCATGAAAAAGAGATTTTTTTTTAATTTCAAAAAAGACTATAAAAAATATCTATTAAATACCTTGGTCCAGCGCTAAATGGAATAAAGGAATAGTAATGTCTCTGTTGCATTTTTTCGGGTAGAAAATTGTCCGGATTAAAAACTGTTGGATTTGGATAATATTTCTCCGAACGATGTACTGCGAATTGTCCAATCAGTATCGTGGCAGTTTTTGGAAGGATATAATCGCCTGTAACTGTCATACGAATGATATATATATATATATATATATATATATATATATATATATATATATATATTATGTATCTTTCTTGTTGAGTTTATTTGCTATACAAATGAATTGTTAATGTTTATAATAATAATAATAATAATTAATATTATTATGGAAATGTGATTTGAAATTAAATAAAACAATTAAATAAATTAATTAAATAAAACACGCTTACTTATCTTTACATCTTCATTAAGTTTTCTACCAATCAAAGGTACCGGTGGGAAAAGTCTCAAAGATTCCAAAATAACTCTTTCGAGATATTTCATTTCTAGAGTGTCTTGAAAAGTGCATGGCCGATCGCTATCGCCGAAAATTGTATCCAATTCTTCATGAACGCGGGCCTACACAATGAAAATCATCAATTAAAAGAATTAGTTTACGATCAGGTTAAACAATATCAACCTCTTTAACAAGAATAATAAAAATATACAACTGCTTTAAGAAACTTTAATTAAAGTATTATTTTAATTTTAACAAATTTAATTGCAAATAATTTAAAAATTTACAGACAGTGAGATAAAATATGTGTGCATGTCTGTGAGATAGACAGCTGTTGATATTATTATCATAAAAAATAATTGCCGAATTAAAGAATTTACAAGAATATAAATCTGTTTTATGTACATTTTTGTTTAAATGTTAATTTTAAAATAATATTTAACGTATTATTATTTGTATGCAATTATATATTAATTATTGTTTTTATGATTTAATAAATATTAATTGTTAATACTAAACTTTAAATATCAATAAAATATTTTGTTGTATATTAGAAAAGTGATAAAATTCTTCTTTTTAAGAACCAATATATAAATATTTAAAAAATCCAAAGTTTTTTTTTGCAAAAATATTAAAATAAATATTAATATAAAATAAGTCTACCTGAATATCTTGATGATTTCCTAAGGCGCATAGTGTGAAACTCGAGCCAGCTGCCGTAGTATCATGACCCTATAATAAATCTATAATTACTTTTCTAACAATGCATCAAATTGATATAACTCGTATACGGTAGCGTAGTTTGATATATACAAATTTTTTTAGTAAAAGAAAGAGAGAGAGAAAATGAAAAAGTAATTTTTATTATAAATATCAATACGTATAAAAAAATTTCTTATACGATTGAGTTTACTGTTTTATATGAGAAATTCAGCACATACCTCAAACATAATAGTGTTTACTTCCTCTCGAATCTCCTCATCAGTCATTTGCCCACCATTTTTTTTCAAATCCAACATCATTTCTAGAAAGGCGAGTCGTCTTTTTTCACCTGTGTCATTTTCATCTATTTCATCGAGATCATCTCTTACATAATGCAGTTTTGTGTACTTAGTAGTAATATTTTTGTCATTTTCTTCATTTTTGGTCATGTTCAAACTTTCCATCGATTTGTCGTTTTGCATTTCCTTTTGTCGTTTTACATTCTCTTTGATATCTTGAGATTTCTCTTTAATTACACCATCTGTTAGACTGTGAATAATATTGAGCAGTTTTTCTTGCTTCTTTGCAAACTTTGTAAGTTTAAAAATTAGGTCAGAACGCAATGAAAAATCATAATGTCTTCTGTGCAGGATATCACTCATTCTGCAACATTTAAATTATTATTACAGTAAATTTTCTTCATGCCAAATGTTCAATAATAAAATATATGTAATTTCAAGAAAAAAAAATAATATCTACTTCATTACAGCCATGGCATAATCGTATCCGGTCTTCTGTCTTTTTTCTTTTCTGACTCCCATTGCAGTTTCCGTTAAAATGTCAACCGTTACAGCTGATAGATAATCGTGACAGTCGAACTCTTTTCCAACTTCATCGCGAAGCCGTCTAACAAGATCCATGCTATTTTCATAAAATAAAGGTACAAATGTCTTTAAAATACTCATATGAAATGTGGGCGCTATTGCCTTCCTATGCCTGCGCCACTTATCGCCAGTTGTGATTAATAAACCATCTCCAAGCCATGGTTGAAAATATCTAAGAAAAAAGATAAAGAAGTTCATAAGATATATGTATCTTTGTGAATACAATAAGATTGAATACGATGGGAGATCTTAGATATACAGAATGGACAAGTTGCACGTGTACATAAAACTCATAAAAACAAGAAACAAAATAATATAGATTGTTAATTATTTGACTTATTACTTATATTCCACGGATTTGTCGAGGTGCACAGAGCTACCCAAGATTATTTCAATATCTTGTGGATCAGACAGAGCGATTATTACTCTTGTTCCGAAATATATGCTTATTACTGATCCATACTGTTCAAGCTGTTTAAGAGCTACACGTAATAAACTTTCTGGAGATAATCCCAAACTTATTAATGTGTGGCCTATAATTGGTAAGCTCGATGGATCTAAAAGAGAAAATAAAGAATTAATTTTAATCAATGTAGGATAATAATTTATCTCTTTAAAAAATCCAATCTTATATCGTGTTAGAATTTACTTGAAAGTATATTAACAGTTAAAATGTTTAAATTGTATACATACTTGGTAGCTTTTTTGCAAGTTTAACTGCTCTATTAGTCTCGACATAATAGTATAATGCAATTAGCGTTGTGATAAACACGAGAAATAGAGTACAGCCTATAGTCGGTAAATACGACACTGTTACATCCATTGTTGCATCCATTATGGCTATAAATTATTATCCTATAATGTCACAATAATAACGCCTCGATCTTTCTTGATATGATCAAATGCAATAATAATTTAATAAATAATTTTAATTATTTTGCAGTAATTGTAGAAATGTTGCACTGATATTCACAGTTTGTAAAATGATGTTCTCTTTACTTTTAACCAGCTCGCAAGAATCGATCGATTATTTATAAGCTGATGTGATGAGGAAATACGAAAAATATTCATTTTAGTTCGTAATTATACAGTGACCTTACACTGAGTGACAGTGACCTTATGTATGTATGTCACAATGCATGCTCATTTATATTACGAATAGTAGATTGAATGGAAAAATGTTGTCATGCAATACATCGCAGCTTTTTTGAAATCAATTCTCAATTATCAAAATATAGTATGTATCTTTTTTTATTTTGTAATTTATATTTTGCAATAATTAGTTACAATTATTGGAATTTACTAACTATAATTAATTAAAAAATGGATAATTATTGACATGTTTGCAAACAACATCACACAAATATTGATTGTGTCTAACAATTTATTTAATTTACATTATCATATTCATGTGTACATTGAATTTTTGACATCACTTGATATCTTTACATTTGTATTCTTTTAGATATGTCATTTTATTCATGAGAATCTCTAATAATTTATACGCAATATAAGACTGCCAAAGTTATTTTTAAAGTATTGTGGTATAATACAATTTAAACTAATACATACTAATACTATCAAATTTACTATATATATATATATATATATATATATATATATATATATATATAATGCTATCAAATTTAAATCTCTCTGTCACAATATTTTTATTATTTTCTTGCAATTTTTTATTTGTATTGCATGATAATTCCTCTTTTAAGTAAAAACGTTTTTTGATAATTAACATAATGCATAATCATTGTTGATGTAAGATTCTATTTAGGATATAAATATTTATTTTTTTCATGAATATGTACGAATTTATCATTAGGATTTAAAATATGCCATGACAGGTGATAATGCAAATATGATTAAATGGTCATGTAATGGAAAAAAATAGAAAGACAATTGGCTCTTGTAAGTAATATATTGAGATGGTGCAACGATAGTTGTAGACATTGATGATTATTGAAATGTGCTCCAATATAATAATAAAATCAAACTCTCGACGTAATAAAGAGAAAGTAAAAAGAAAAAAAACAAGTATAAACAAAATGAGAACAAAAAAAGAGAAAGTATGGACATTTTATCTCTTTGTAATTTTTTATAAAATACGAAATTTTTTATGCGTTATTATTATTGTTGATTTTGTTTTCGATTAAACTTATACTGCTTTTTTCAATAATTTTTTTCAGTTTGATAAACACATAATAAAATAGAATATTTTAAGATTCTTTTTTGGTTATATAAATTATAGAAAAAAATAGCAAAATACAAAATAATAGTAAATAATAAAGTTTAAGTATTAATAATAAAGTTTAAGTATTAATTGCTCAATTATTATGTACATAAAAATATACAATATATTTTCTTGGTGTATTTAAATCTTCGAAACGTTATAAGTTATATGAGTTGTATATTTAAGTTTAAATGTACACACACAGACACACACACACACGCACGCACGTACGCACGCACATGTATTATATTTTGTGGTATAGGTTGTGAATCATTAAAATTATAATATGTATACTTAATAATATGTATTTTCTAAATGTTCTATAAAACAAGATATATTAAATACAAGAGATTGTAGAATACTTATTTTAAATTAAATCAAGGCACTGATATTTACAAAAAAAAAAAACATCAGTACAGTACTGATAGGTCTACGTCCACTTATTATTTATAGTAAGTCTTAATCCTAAAATAAAGTTTTCGACATTCTTAAAATAATTTGATTCAACTCGAGACGAAAAAACGGTCGAGTATTTTGTAACACACTTGTAATATAAAATTTACAACAAGAAAATAATATTCATTATAACACATTGCTCTTGAAGAAGTATATATTTTTATATTATATCGCGTAAGAATTTTTATATTATGTCGCAAAGAGCATGCATATATTATAATGAATATAATCGCATAAATTAAGGTACATTTATAACAATTTTCTCATTTTATTAAGCGCATTTTGTAAATAATATTAATATTTCTATACACATATACGTATGCGTATCTGTATGTATATGTGGTATGTATGATGGAAGCGGTATTCTATCACTTGATACATAATAATGATTAATAGCGTAAATTCAAGACTTGATCGCAGTGACAGAATAAGGCACATGAGCATACATATTTTCTTAGCACGCTATTAAATGTATATCTAAATATAAGCAATATTAAAAAAATATTTATTAGTTACATATATTTAATTGCCGCAATATCATGTACATTTGACTGACTGATTTTATTATGGAATAGATTTAATATCGCAAACAGATAGCACGATTTTCTCTGCTTATAATATAGAGCAACTTACGTATTTATATTTTAAATTTTTTGTCAAAAAGTACGAATACAAAATATAAATATTAATATTTATCTCTTATGATTAATTAAGGCACTTTTATTTACAAATATTTTGATTGTGTCTCGCGTCGTTAAAGTCGATTGACAGTTCATTCCTATATTATAGAGAGCATGAAAAATTCAAACTTAATAAGATCAAAGGTAATATGATTTGCAAAACAAATTATGTAAATAATATCTGCAAACTTTCTGCATTGTAACCGGTAAATATAAATGCGTTTTAAATATTCTGAAGCAATTTTTATATAAATAATAATCAGAAGCTTTTTTTTATTTTTACAGAAAAAAAATTATTATAAAGTATTTATGGCGACTATATCTTTATAATGCGCGTTTTTTAATGCATTCTCTCGTTGTTTGATATCACTTTTTGATGCATTCTATATATTGTGATCTTGTATTTCAAATACATTTAATTGTGCAATAAAAAATAGATACGACAATAATAAATATTATACAAGCATTTGTCTTTAAATAATAATGTCACGTTTTATTCTTTAAACATATGAAATTTGTAAAAATTTGTAAAAATATGATAAAAATTTAATAAAATACTGGATACTCTAACGATCGATGATATTAGTATAATGGGAGTTATCTGTTTATGTTATATAACGCGTATATTATACATATTTATCTTATTTATAAACATTCGTGATATAAGCAGTTTTATAGCGAAACTCACGATATAACTAATTTAATTGTACTTGTTGTGATATAAATAGCCAAAAAATAAGTATTTTCTTTCTGGAAGCGCAAAATGTCATTGCTAAAGAAAATTATAAATATTTTTCTTCGTTTTCTTGCTCTTAGAGTATTAATTAATATAGAGTATGTATAGGCACTATTTCAATTTTTGATGTAATTAGTGTGCATAAATACAATAATTTTTTAAAAATATAGTTTTAAGATATAATGCAACACAATCTTTTTTTTAGAGACCGTTAGATGAAATATTATATGATATCAAAATTTATAATTTCTTTTATATATATATATATATATATATATATATATATATATATATATATATATACTTATTAGAAAAATATACAATATAAATAAACTCTGTTTTATTGATGATTCGAGACAGGATGATGAATAAGTTTGTGGTAGTTGAATACTTATAACGGTAAGTACAATTTTCCGACTTTTGCTATTGATCACAATCAAAATCACGCGCTTGCGTTTGGACGTCGTATATTTTCGAGAATGGATCTTCGCCCAGTTTTGAGATCATGCGAAATTTTAGCGAGGTATATTATAATAATGGACCTCAAATTGTTGCAAGTATTGACCTTTCCTAATCGAAATCTGTAACTGAAAAAAAAATCACAAAAGATTAATACATTTCATTATACAATATTAATAAGTAATATACAATATTAAATTGCTATGCAAATAAATATAAGAGCTCTTTATACAGGATAATGGACAACGATCGATATAAAAAAAGAATTGAAATTTAGTTTTTGGTAAATAATTAGATGATGTGTGTACTTGATATTGTGAAATCAGCATTTTCTAAAAAAATTGTAAATAATTTTAGCTTGGACGATTACATTACGACGATTTTGATCGCTTATTTTTATTTTTATAATAAAACATTATGTGCCTCTTTTTGATCTATTGTGAATTGTGCGAGTGCAAAAATTCTCTTGCTTGTGACAATCGTTACTATCCGAAACAGTCCCATGAACCCTCATCGAAGATTTATATCGAAAGAAAACATTTTCCATCACAATTTCGTGATTCTAAAAGTAAGGGAAGGAAGAAGGATCCCGTGTGTGTATCCTCGAGAAATATCCTTTGTCCCGTGTCGCTATTGTATTCTGTTCCACTGGATCACGCGGATCCTCGTTTACCTGAATTGTGGGGAAGAATTAAATTCGGAAACGAATCATCGCGAACATCCCGTAGATTCCGGATATATCGTGGGAAAAAAAAACGCACGTACAAATAATGTGGCAAATCCTCATCTTTCTCCATAGAACGAAACTACGGAGAAAAGAAGGACTACGATAGTTTCGATGTGAAAAAAGATGTCAAAGGATGTGTCTCTCACAGCATATCAGATTACGGAACTTAATAAATAAAAAGTAATTTGTGTAACAAATGTAAATACAAAAATTGATTAACAGACAATTTATATATTTGAATAGTATAATATCAAATATAGTAGAAATGGATATTATTATATATATTAAATTAAAAGAGTTTTTTTTAATTATACATAGATTATAATTGAGAAAAAAATAATTTACTGTAACGAATATATAAAAGTTGTGATTATATACCTAGTTTGAAGCCGGCAGCTTCGTAAAAGAGCGTGATAAAAAAAATGTTATATTTTTTTCCACGTAGAATCTACAAAGATGCCGATAAAAGAAGCTTGGGAAAAGCGTGTGTGGTATACGTAAGTGGTGAGAGATAAATTGAAGGATCTGCCACGCCCGTACTTTTAAGATACTAGAAACCGACATGAAGTATCTTAGGCGATGTATGTCGTTGTCTGGAAATCTTCAGACTTATATCTCCTTATCTGACGCATTTCGATGTTGCATCGAAATTTCCGATAAAAAAAAATAACGTATACATTTTAGAATGCAATTGAATTTTTCATATTAAAAATTTTTTGATCCTTTTTACATTTTGAAATGTGCAACTAAACTTTCCCAACAATTCCAAGAATAATATAGTCATATAAAAATTTCATTAGATTGATATTATAAATAATAATTATAAATATTTTAATAATAATTATGTATTAAAAATATGTATTATATAATGTATATGTATTATAAATATGTATTATATAAATATGTATTATGTATTATAAATATTTTAATAATAATATTTTAATAATAATTAATAATAATTATTTTGATAATAATTATAAATAATAAATAATAAATATTTTATTAAAGTAATATTAAAAATATATAAATTAAGAAAAAGAATATAATACACAATTCCAATTAAACATAATAAAATATTATATATATGATGCAATTTCGCAGTTATGTCAGAAAGAATGGTTTAAAAAATTGAGAATTTAGTGATATTAAAATCGACTTCAAACGGTCGCCATCGTTTTAAAGCAGTCGCATTGCCATGCTGGTAATGTTTATTGATAAGATAACCAACATGCGGGTTCCACCAGCATAATTGTTCGTTGGATTCTTTGTTTCATGCGCTAAATGTCCGTGGAACAAGTCGAAGGCAGCAAATGACTGTAACGATCGCTGCAAACTTTGTCGCGATTTTTTTCACGACGCAATTCGTGCTAATTTGCTTACGATTTAATAGTCAAGTGTTTTTTTCCTTTTTGGAAAATATTTTTTTTTTTTTTTTTTTTTTTGAAAGAGAAAAATCATGTAAAATTTGATATTTAAGGCGAATGCCAGAAAATAACTAATTTTTATTAAGTATAAAAATACTATACTGTCATTAAGATAAACCATTATATTAACAAAAAAAAAGATTTATTTTATATATCACAAAATGTTTAGCTCATTATATATAATGATTAATTTTCAAGACATCTTGCTCCTCGCTTTGCGAAAAATTTGGCTAACAGCAGAAAAAATGCTACTCTCCTTCTATTTTTTTTTTTTTTTTTATAAAACGAATTTATGCACTTCTGTCGTCGAAAGGGTTTCGAGAAAAATTCACGCCATTAAATGGTTGCAATACGGCCGTATCTCATATCACATTTAATCTTTATAATACGTTTCAATTATTAAAGCGAGACGCGGTCATAATTTACTCCAACTTTTAACTCACGGCTTTCCGACCATCCCTGCCTTACATTCCTACCGAGAAATCCTCTTGTATTCAACGCTATATTATGCCACTTCAATTAATTATTTTGATTATATCGTGGATTATTTCGCGCTTAATTCGCATAGCGCACGATTACCGTTATTTGTTCAATATGTTATTCAAAAAAGGGATTTAATTGGACTGCCCGCGGCTCGAATGGGTAAAGGGTCCCCGGGGAAACCGGGTTCTTTCCTCACGAATTAACGCGGGGTTAAGGCCTCTTGCGCCCCTTTACACGAGAAGCAAACTAAAAGCGAGAGGAAGAAAACCGGCCGCACATACCGATATATGTGACCGGGAGCTACAAGTAAGGAATTTATTAAATTAATTTGACACGACAGCGCATCTCGTAAATTTCGTAGATGACCTCACTTTATAATTGTCCAAGAATTCCTTGCCGACCGCCTCATTTCAGGCCCTTCCGCGGAAGCTCCTTGTCGTCCCTACATTGTAATATAGCAACGTATTCTATCAAAAATGCAAAAAGAACGCGACACATTCCGTGAAAAAGGAGTTCATTCAAAGATAAAAATTCGTGCATCAATCAATCAAATTTGAGAAACTTTTTGAGGAAATAATTAGGACAATAAATACAAAAATTAAAATTATCTTTCACAAATAAAAAAAAAAAATATTGAAATATAACGTATTTCGCGCTACTTAATATTCGCTGGTCCAGAAAATAAAATTCCGAGAATAAAGACGACGCGCGGAATATAATAACTGAGAGCAAAAATTCCAACGTGAAGCGTTTTACGGCTGTGACTCGGCTTTTTTAAATCGTCATGCCACGCATATGTCAGCAACGCGGCGGCAATGCAGCTTCTGTTAGCTTAACGTATGTGCATTCAACGCTATTCGTCGGCCTGCGTGTACATACGGCACACGTGGGCGCTACGCACGTTTCTAAGGAAACCGCGACTTCTATTTGTGGCACGGCAACTGGCACCCGCTCGCCAGCTGATTTTTTTCCCATCGCAATCGCGCACCCCAAGATCGAATGTATCGGTCATCGCTACGGTTATACAACTCTTATATGCACTTTATCGATTCTAAGAAACTTGATCTAAAATTTGTCATATGTAGAAACTATGAAGAATATTAGGAAATCTTATAAATAAAATATTAAAATATTATATAAAATATAAAAATAGAAAGAAGAATTCTAAATAAATTATTTTCTTTTAAAAATTCATCTATGCATTTTTAAATGTAATATAACAAATAAAATGTGTAATATATAAAAAAAACAACTTATAATTCTGTTATAATTTTAGTAGATTTTCGCGGAAATATCGAAAGAAATAAATATGTAAGCCATTTTATGAATACATATTTATCAATTTTGTATTTAAAGTATTCCCTTAAGCGGATTTAAAAGAAGTAACTCGATCGTGAAACAAACATGTGCTAGATATCCATGGGAATTGATGACCAGCAATTGGAAACCAAGAAGATTGAGGAAGGTCTGGTTGCGAGATATTTCAAGGAGAATATCCAACATATGGCTAGACGTTCCGCCACTTCCGTTCGTGGTTGCACGCTTTTAAGATGACACACCATGATCCACCATGTGTCACCCAAATTGCATACTATATAGACTTTAGGTTCCTGTGATCTTCGATGCACAAATGTAATTGAAAAAACGAAACTACAGTTACGCGATTGCAAAACTTAAAATACGTCAAAATTCAATTTCCATGAAAAAGAAAAATGTAAGATTGTGAGTCAAACATAAATTATTTTATTACAATTACTTTGAAAAAAAAAAAAGTTCTTTTCTTATTCATATTTAATAATAAAGATAGCGAATAAAGAATATAATTATATACAAAAATAATAAATTATAAAGAGAAAAAACAAACTTTTTAAAGTATTATTAAAATCTCTACGCGCGCCGGAGTTTTTTATCAGCAAGATACGTTCTGCGCTGATAAGGTCTCTTTGAACGAGAGGGTTCTCGATGTGACAGCGAACACAGAAGAGACCGTGACATCCAAGTGTCACGTCGGCACGTACTTCGCAAAGTGGTTTTGGTGCGTAAAGTTTATTTTCGGGCCCGACACCGGCGTAGCACGTGTTCGGAGCGAAGCGTCGAACACGAGTTTCCACTTGGCGGTGCTTCCGCGACGCGGGTATCACGTGTGCATCCTGGATGCATCGACGCAACTCGCGGCGCCCGCACGAACCGATACTTCCACCCTTACCCCGTTTATTTTTTTTTTTTTGCAAAAAAACTTTTGCATTAAAATCGAGCGATCTTTGCTCCCCAAATAATTATTCCTCTATTTATTAATGTATGACGACAAAAATGAAGCAAAAAGCATTTTACAAAATATATTCTATTAATTAACATAATTTTTTATTTAATAAAATAAGAAACTATATCATGGAAATAATTATTAAATTATTTAAATTTATGTAATTTATGATCCCGAGTCGGCAGACTTGTCATCTCCAGACTTGAATACAGATAGAACTCGTCGGAAACTCACCTATGGTTACACGTGCGTCAGCCGTTGCGTGTGCTGTTGATGAACGAGTCTACCCTGTTCCTGTTCCCACCAGCTGACGACGTCCATGAATTCCCCCGTCTCGGTGATCTCTTGCTTGTAGTAAAGAGCCCCGGCGAAGGTCTCCGGACTGGTCGCGTATACAGTCGTCGCACCCTCCTCGCTGTCCCCGGCGCCGCTGTACGGTGAAAGAATTTGTGGCTCGAGATTCTCTTCGTTCTGTGCGTAATACTCCGACGGAGGCGAGGCCACAGAATTTGGTGACAGCCTGGAGAAATTCTGTCCACCGGTTACGGTTCGTGGCTCCAAATTTTCCTCATCGCCTATCGAAGATGCGTAATAGTCACGTGGGGATGAAATGGCATGTCGATTAGGGGATAATCTGTAGGCAGAAAACGCAGTTATATGACTTAAAAAATCGCTTTTAGTTTTTCCATTCAAATGTGTATATCAATTATATATATATATATATATATATATATATATATATATATATATATATATATATATACATGCAATAATTGAAAAGAGATCATAAAAGTAAAAATCCTATAAAAAAAAAAAAAAAAAATGAAAAATGAAAATATTGTTACTATGTAATTGTATATAATTCTTTCCATATAAAATATAAAATAAAACAAGCTTTAAATATGCATTTTTACGATATACCGTGTTGCTTGTGTGTCTCTTTTCAATAATTGCCATAATTCAAGATCCAGAATTTACCTGGACAACGTAATTTTCGATTTGACATTACTTCCGTCCTCTTCTTCGTCCAGTTGTTCAGTTTCGTCATCTTCCGCGGCTAACATGTCGTCCTCGAGAGTGAGTCTCTCGCCGGAGCCGTTATGACTCGAAGAGATAACGCTACTAGTTGGAGAAGGTGCACACTGTGCACCGGTAGAGATCTTGGGATCGTATTCGACACCGTCAGCCTCAGCCAGGAGCCTCTGAAGGCCTCTGATGTATTCGACGGCCATCCTGAGAGTCTCCACTTTGGATAACTTCTTACCCCTGTCTCCGTAACCCGCGGCAATGTGGCTCGGAATGTGTTGTCTCAACGTGGCAAATCCATTGTTTACTTGCTTCACGCGATTCCTCTCCCTGGCATTTCTTCGAGCAACGGCAACAGGCGGCGGTTGGCCGTTCTTGCCGTGCTTCTTCAATCTGGAAGGATCGTAGGGGGGTAACACGGTCGCGGAACTCGCTGCGTTACCGCCGCTGTTGTTTTTCGGGACTATCAGCGTCGATTGATTACCGATAATATTGTTCTCGTTATCTTGCAGCGTGCGCAGCAACATCAATTGCTCCTGATCGTTGCCGTTTATTTGTACTCTATTGCAGAACACTGTTACCCCCATGGTCGCCATTATGTTTGTTTCAGCGAATGCTTTTTAATGACACAATTCGTTTACTTCCGGCTTATAGGATCACTCTCTTAAAACGTGTAAACTATCATCGAAATGCAATTTTTGCTCCAATCTGAAAAAAATAATTTTTTTTTCCCCCGTAAGATTCTCGATATTTCAAGTTCGTAAGCAGTTCGTAAGCAATTAATACTATTAGAAATATTATTAGAAATCTTTATAATTAAATTTAGTAATAGTAGCAAAGCTAAACAATTTTATTCTAATAAAAATGCGGCTATAATTCATAAATTAACATATCTTACACATCTAGTTTAGAATATTTTGGTAAATAGATTTTGCAAATAGTATCGTATGTTTCGTACATTATTGTGCCGTTTCCACAATAACGTTGATTAAATGAGTTGCGTTAAGACAGCGGAGTTGACCGGTCGATAAACGACACTAATGCTTGTCGAGGACGAACCTAATTGTCGGGCTTATAAATAAAACGTACTCTCTTGTCGGAGACAAAGGCGATTATCGAGGCAAACCATTGGAAGACGGCTCGATTGGGTATCAATTCGAATCTGGGTCAAACCTGTCGCTCGCAAAAAGTATTTATAAATCTTTCTTGTAAAGACTTAATGCAATTATCATTTTCAGATTGTCATTAATAATGTTCTTTAATATTTATTTAAAATTAATAATATATATTTAATAGTATATAGTCTATACATATTTTACATAAAGAGACTTTTATATTTCTTTTTCTAAAAGTGATGATTAGCTATTTCTCAGATAAATTGTTAGACTCGAGATAGAGATATGTAAATTTATTTTGCTACAGGTTTTTGCATAAATGTTTCTCTAACATGTTTATAGCTTCTTTCTTTACTAACCTATGAAGTTAATGACTCCAACCGAGATCTAATTGTCTCGCTGCCGGTCGCCATGACTTAAGTAAAGCATGAGGTCACCGTCTATTCTTCTCAACGACGGTCGTCGACTCCTCGAAAACTATTATACAAATTTTTCAAAACAAATCTATTTTACTTACGTAAATTATCAGCTTCACTTTTAATAAAAGGAGACCGTCTTTTCTATCTAATAATATCAAGAACCGAACCCGATTCCGTGCATGTTCACTCTCGACAATTTCGCCGAATAAAATAATAATAATTTTTTAAATTTCTATTAAAATGGCAAATTTTGTTGTATTTAATTTTAAAACTATCACGTCCTAATTATGAAAATCAAATTTATTTCTATCTGGAAAGAATTTATTACTCTACCATAATATATAAATATTTATAATTGGGGGAATAATGTTATATTTTTATATTTTTAAATTAACGTGTATTTTTTTTTCACAATTCAATACTCACCAAATATTAAGCTGTGACTTCCGATGAAAATAGTATGATGCTTGTCATTAAGATGAGATTCTCCAACAATACACACATTTAACGTTACGTCTTTTATATATACAATAATAACATTATTAAAAAGCGAGAGAAATCTCACTAGAGATTAAAGGCACTTAGGTTTTAATAATTATCCGTATTTATCATTCATTCATAATGAATGTTTTTCATCGATATTTTATTGCTATCGATTGATGCACTTTTGTTCCTCTTTAAAACATCGATGTACTGCATGTTGCATATATGATCAAATCATATTGAGGTTCCGATTTCAAACTCGATTTCACTAACAACAATCACTAGATCATTTATATCGAACACACAGTGAACTTTCAATCAATTAGTGATTAAATATCGATGCAGTGTCCTCCTTAGACGAATGATAATCGCAATTGACGCGGCTTTAATATCGATGCAAGGTTGTTAGAATCAATATGTCTCATGTTAAATTGTCAATACACACAAGACACAATTAACGTTTATTATATTTTCTCTACAAGAAAACGTTTCAAATATTCAACATTTGCAAATGAAATTTTGCGACGCACTCAATTCGACTGAAGCCTTTTCACTCTTCACTTTCTTTCACTTGCAACCAACAACGATTCACGTGAATCATATAATTTACACAACCACCGGGCAGTTCCGCGTTGATTAACAAAACGGAAATACATTCGAAAATATATATTGGCGAGAATACAAAGACTTGCGGAGACTCGCGTTCACCGTCGCTGGAAGGAAGAGATTCTCATGATCACGTATGATCAGCACCTCTGTTCAATAATCATACTTCCGTCCTATGCACTACATGGCGTCCGCGTCGAGAATGAGCGCGGACATCGATAGATGGGTTAGCATCTTGCCGCACCGCGCCGAGTTGGAGAGAATCGCGGGGTTGGAGCAAGAAGGGAGAAGGGCGCCTGTACATAAGAGGGAGCGAAACCGTGGGCCATAGAAACCACGAAAGGGAAGAGAATAGGGAAGAGTGAGGGAAAGAGAAAGAGAAAGAGTGAAGGATGGTGGGGATTTTCAGCACGCGCCGCAGCCCCTCGTTTCTTCTCCCCCGGAACTGAAAAAGGGGGACCGTGTACGCGCCATATGCCGGGGAGAGAGAGCGCGCGCGTGTGCCGGTTGTACGGCTACGTGTGTGGGTCTCTAGGGCCCAGCAATAAATGCGCACATTGATGAGTGCGTGCGTGCGTGCGTGCGTGCATACGTGCGTGCGTACCTTGCACGCAATTACCGCTTCACGTACCAGTGGCGTCCGCCGCCGCGGAAGACTGTACGAAAGACAAAGTGATCCCGGTAATCTAATGCGTAATTGAACGGCGGTCGATGCACGATTAAAGAGGGCTATGTTATTATGTACTTTGGCCCTTATTGCCGTACGCGCGTCGATACGCGTGCTGGGAAATAATATTCCTAAATACAGTCATATTTATATTGATCTGCTTAGCGTCTGCTCCCATCCGGCATGTTCTACTTGTGTCCAAAATATTGTATTCCATTACTCTCCCTTTATAATCCGCAAGTAGTAAACTGTCTAATATTTGTATCGATACATAAATCTCTCTCCGCCGTTTAATACAAAAATTACTTATGCGGAGATATTCTGATTATCTAATGATCGAAGATAACGTAGAGATCCTCGTGCTAAATATTCATGCCAACTAAAAAATACGTTTCACAATTTGCATTTTTACCCTGTCAGAAATCGGCTGCTTTAATCTTCGCCGTTCTACGCAATAGAATTCATCATGAGAAAGTGCATATGCATGTATATTATGTGTGCTACTATATGAGAAACCCTCTCCCTCTCTCTCTCTCTCTCTCTCTCTCTCTCTCTCTCTCTCTCTCTCTCTCTCCATATATAAAATATTTTTTTTTTTTTTAATATATCATGAACCGCACGATAAAAAATAAGCTTTTTGAAGCTCTTTATGGCATTTAATTTTATATATTTTTATTTGCAAGTTTACAATATCGCAAAAATTGTATTTAGTAGTCATTTAAAAAAGAAAAGATTTAAAAAATTTTTTTTTTTTTAAATTTGATTCCACCTGGCATATTTTCTACTTGCGGTAAAAGACAGGAAGAGCCACATACGCTCGTCGTGCCGCGGAAGTTTCGTGTTTCGGGGCGGTACGCTCGTGAGAGTGACATACCGAATGCGAAATATGATTTTTGTTCGAAAAAATAAAAAAAAAGACCGATTCTATAAAATCGCCTACTAGCCAAAGTTCTGTTGCGTAAGCTTCCTATATATGTATTTCATAAGATCTGTTCGCTTTAATATTCTTGCTTTTGTTAGCAATTATTTTCAGAAACATTTTATTCGTAAATTAAAGAGAAAAGGGCAACATTGTGTGTATTTAAAAAAAAAATCATTAAGATTTATCATTCAATAAAATAAAATTTGCTCTAGTTATCATGCAAAACAACTAAATTGTGGACTGAATATTAAATTAGATTAGTACTTAACTGCGGTTTTTATGCGCATACGTAAATTATAATTTAAGAAGCATCCGCGAGAGATAAAAAGAGCTTTTTTATGCCTGGGACTGTACTGATTATGCCAAAGGGATCGGAGGGATTCGACCTAGATCTAGTCTGCATTTGTGCACCTAAACCTGAGAGCCTAAACCGACCATACGACTAAAACGTTATGACCCGAATTTATAATATATGTTCTATAAACTGGGTGACTACACAAACCCATTCTCTCACCCTCTCTGCGCGCGGAATTTTATTTTCAGATTTAAAACAAATTATTATTTATTAAAATATAATAAAAATATTTATAATTCGAGAAAATATTGTTTAATATATAACTGTGAGAGTTAATATTATATTTCATAAACATTGAGCAGTATATTTTAAATTAGCGATTCTATGCGATAGAAATAATAATTTTTCAACAGCTGGGAATGATCTGTTTATGGGAATAACGCGATACGGCACTGTGGTTTTCCCACATGCAAGAAAGATCCGTTCTTCCCATAGGGGATTAACGCAATTCGTGTGCGAATGGCTTGCACGTGACACTGGTTAGTCCTTAACAGCGGTTAAGACGATGATTTATAAAATCTTTCTCGGGTGAAACTGCATCCTCCTCACTTCCTCATTATTTTCATTGAAAACGGGAAAAGGCTCAATTCTCGCATACGATGTTCATTAACTATATGATGAAATATTTCCCGCTCGGATAAAAGAAAAAAAAAAATAAATGTAAAGAAATTGAGGCGCAAGTTTCTCTCACGTATGTCGACCCACATATAATCAGTGTTTATACTACACCGAAATCTTACATATACGAGAACGTCACGGATGGAAGGAATATGAAGCGGCTTACACGCGTATCTGAACATTGCATGACTGGGACACTTAAGCATCGTGTCTTATCGTGCGTTAAACGTACGTAATTTTACGATTATCATTGCGAAGATAACGTATATATATATATATATATATATATATATATATATATATATATATCTGAACGCTCGCCGTTTAAAAGCGAATAAAGGGTGAAGCCGAAATCTCTCGCGCGCGCGTTTTCTCGCAGAAGCTCGACGGGGATACCCGTAAAGTCTCCAGATATGTTGATCCGGTGGTCGCACGCAAATGGAATCAAAAATCTTTACAAAGGCGAGAATTCCTTACGCGCGCGCGCGCGCAAAAGAAAAAGGGAAGGATTCCGGTCACGGAGAGCACAAAGTGATCTCTGATCCTGATTTACGTATTCGGACGGAGGGCGCGCGATATCGGGATATCATCCTCTCTTTCCTTCCCCCTCCCCCCCCTTTCCCTTCCCCACCCCCTTGATCGACCCATTTCCCGCTAGGCTGTATATCACATGGTGTTTCGATATTATCGGGCATCGATGCCGGTTCGCGACCGTCCGACTGATAAGTTTACAGACTCATCCGGGGGCATTATGCGTCGGGAACGATCCCCAACAATGGAAGACGGGGAGAGAGGGACGGGAGGGGAGGGAGAGAGGATGAAGAGTAGTCGGTAGGGCTCTTCGGCGGTCCCCCGTTCTCCGCGCATAATCCCCGAGCACTCTTCTCGTGGGATTCCGAGGCGTGCGCGCCCGTTCGCCCCCTCGGTGCCCCATGGCACCAGGAGGAGATTAAGGCTTCTTTCTCGCGAGAAGGGTCGGCGCTCCATATATTCCGTTATAAATTCGGCCGCGACCTCCTCGTTTTCTCCAGCGCGCGCGCGCGCGCATTCGTCATCGCAGCTTAGCCATATGGACGGGCTATGGGGTACCCTCCCCCCCCTCCTCTCCTTCCCTCCAACGGGTTTCTCTAATTTCCTGTGATTGTCGTTAAGGGGATAAACCATCGAGGTTATTGATGGCCGCATTATTGCGACAATGGCAATGCCTATGTTTGATCGCATTTGTTGTTACAGAACGTGAATCTCCCTTTTTCTTCTTTATATTTAAATTCTCTTCCGCTTAGAATTTGGAATTACGCTTTTACGGAAATACACATTTCTCTCTTGTCTTAAATTATTAAAATATTTCATCGCGCGTAAATGTATAAATGTTATTGCTTACATTCGAGTATTGATCGTGGAGCGTCAAGGTAGGTTCATGCGGTGATCGTCATCGCCTGGTACGAGCATGACTCGCTCTTCCGGTGCGATGGGGTAAAAGCAATAAGCCCCACCCGATTCATGCCTCCCCGGTCAAGTCACAGCGCGAGCGGAACTTTAACGTGCGTTATGCGTAAAATTGGCAGAGCCGCGGGGGCCCACGTGCTTAAAAAAAAACGCTAATAACAAGACGAACGCTTTCAACCTAGACCGCGTTAAGCGACCGAGCAGTCACGTCGGGTCGCACAGAGAATGCGTGGCAAGAGGGATGAAGAGGAGGGATGGTGGCGGCGGGGAGTAAAATGAGGCAGAGAAAGGGGGTGGATCAGTGCGGGCCCTTTGTCACGACGCGTGCCCTTGCACGTGTGCACGACCAATGCCTACGCACTTCTGTTACGCACCATGCTCCGTTGCAGGGGCGGATTTCGAAGTCGTAAATTCGTACAACGGTGTTTCTCTCTGAAGAACGGCCTGCACTTCCGTTCTGCCGTAGGTTTAATAATTTTTGTGCAATGCAATCAAAGCATTATGAAAAAAATTAACATTTAGATTTATTTTTAATATTATTTTTTTCAACATAATAATGAATAAAATGTTTCTTGTTTTCAAAAAGATATTATAATAAAATGATAATAAAAATTAAAATTGTTTAATTGAGAAGAGGAAAATTTATGTAGAAATAAGCTTAAAAATAAATTGTGAGAAATATACCCATTTTCATGGTACACGAGAAATGTATTATAAAAAATTGATTCGATCATCCGATCCTGATTCGAGGCGCACTTACGTTCCGCTATACAACTCGTCCTACGTGCCCCTACGTAGGTGCGTTCTATTCAACTACGAAAGGTAATTCTACTCCCTTTTTCTCTATCGAGCCCACCCCGTCACGGACTAAGCTTTACAATGTGCAAAATTATACGATCAGCCTGCTTGATCTACCTCTTCTCTCTTTCCTTTTTCCTGTATCCCTCGCTGACTTTGCTCGGATTTTTCGATTGTAAATGATACTCGAGCGTGCAACAAAATGCGATTTTTGTGATATTAAATTCTTTGTAACGATACAATCTTCTCGTGCCTCTCCTAACAGAAAAGTGTCATTAAAATATTGTAATAGCAAATGTATTCATTCTAAAAAAAAATTTAATTGTCAAATCAATTATAAAAAAATATTATTATTATACAATTAAATACAATGCGTAACTTTAAACTATTGCTATAAAAAAAGAAATATAATAGAAAGTTATTCCATGATTATATATATTGTTTTTAATTTTAAAAATTATATCTAAACCTTTCTTTATATTGTAAATTAACGATATATTTATAATATCTACGTAATAACGTTTTTTAATCAAAATAATTATTTTGATTAAAAAAGAACAAGCGAGTCATTGGGAGTGGCATACCTAGAGTAAGCAGAGATTAAAATATTTGATTGTCATATCGATTCTGTTATCTTAATGCAATTACTGAATCCTTAAAAATAAGAGAGCAAACCGCAATCATTCGTGCGAATCCTTTAGCGGTACAGTTGCGCTTTAGGATAAGAAGAAAAGTAATTTTTTTATTTTCTCACGCGCGAATATTCGGTAGACGCGGTGTCCTTTTCTCTCGCCATTAAAAGTTGAGATAACTCAGACCGCTTCGATAATAAAAGGTTCGAAGGCGCAAAAAGTCCGAGCCGTTTCCTGCTCCGGGATTCGAGGGCTTGTAAAAAAAGGGCGCAGAAAAGAACCGAGAAGAAATCGCTCTTTTTTTTCCTCTCCTTCACTCTTTTCTCTTTCTCACTTTTTCTTTTTTTGCCACACGTAGTCCGTTCAACTCGCGCGGTGACTAATCCGTAGCGCCGATGGATCTCACGCTCCTCATTTTTTTTTTTTATCAACCCTCGGCAAAAATGCCATTGCGACGCTTACGCGTCGTGACGTCGAAGGTGTACGACGCGATCGTTCGCGACAAGAAACCAACTGTCGTGTTCTCCAAGGATATACAAGACGATGATAGTAATCAAACGGCAGCCGCGACGGTTTCCTCCCGGAAGGAACCATATGCATCGCTCTTAATGTCTCGCCTGGATGTCGTGTAGATCGCAAGTACCTTCACTGTCTGGAGTTGATTCGCAATGTGCATTAATTTTTTTTTTACTCTTATATATTAATTGCTGCTTCATGGACAGTCTATGAAGATTTATCTTATTTTGATTTATCGTAATAATATTTTCAATATTTTGCAGTTTTAAGATAAAGTTCAGTTTGCATTTTAAACAATTGGAAATAACATAATTATTTTTATTCGATTGCTCTTTGTTCTCAGCCTTTATATCTATATAATATAGAATTTAAAATTTTTTATTATTTGTCATAGAAATCAAGATTTAAAACTCATTTTTTTATATATTTGGATTTATTGTGTAGCCGAAGGAAGTATTAACAGTGGTTCTAACGAATGATGTAACTCGTTTAAAAAAAATACAGAAAAAAGAAGATAATTATCAGCGTACGTAATATTACAATAATTGAGACTCATTTCGATTGTTATCGAGAGATACGCGTGCGTGTGGTTACAACTTACAACCTCCGACCTACAGGCATGTAGAGTACAAGAAGGAGGCTTCTGTGTGGCTCGAAGTCGCGTGGCCGAAGCGTGGCTGCGATCTTTCGTCCTCGTCCATCCTATCGATTGAAAGAAACCGGCTGTTGAAAAAGAGAGGGCAGATACGCAAGAACGACGGTGCGAGAAGGGACGAGTACGAGAGCGCACTTCGTTCGTGTGCCCGGAACGAGTGACGTGAGACCAGCTGCATTTTAGGGTGCCTGCCTCGTTCGCTTCGAGCTCGCGCGCCAACGGGATCTCGTTCCCCGTCCGTTCGGTCCGCGCATCACAATGCAACGATCGGCCGTCGCGTCGTGTTCTCCTCTCTTCGAGGTTTAAAGGGAACAGGACGATCTTTCCCGGTGACCACACTCTCTCTCTCTCTCTCTCTCTCTCTCTCTCTCTCTCTCTCTCTCTCTCTCTCTCTGTTTTCTTTCTCAATCTCTGTTTGCCATTCAGGCCAATGGCGGCACGCGCGCTCTTTAACCCCGTCTCTCGCAAATTTGCAATTTCGCTGTCAGTGAAATTACGCTTTGCATGAAAAATCGATGTGCAGGATATTCCGAAAAATATTAACAAATGTTATCTTAAAGGTTTATTTTTTAATCAATGTGTAGCGAATTTTTTTGAACGAAAGATGAACAAAACGTTGCAAAACATTTTAAAACAAATAAAAACATGAATGGCACTTATTTGACGAACAAAACTTTGAGAAATCAATATTTAATAGAATGTAGATTGACAAGAGCGATTGATTAGTAATGATTCGGAAACTTTTTACGCCGGCATCGTTAATGAAGTACATTTATGTTATGACTTGCAGATCTCACGATATAACGCAGGTGAGAGTAACCAATTTTGCACCTGGACTTACCGCGAAATTGAGCAATATGAAATATCGATCGTCGACACTGGGTCCGATATACTTGTAAGAATATAATAAAAATGATTAATTAATTAACTATTAAGTTGCACCTGATCACATTTTCTTATGTCACAATGTTTATACATTGTTTTATCGTGTATCGAGTCTTACATAAACTTTTGCCAAAAGCTTTTTATCATTTGATATAAAGTATATTTAAAACAGTAAAAAAAAGAGAATCCAGCAAGAATTTATTTTAATAAAATTAAATATTTAAATAATTAAAAGAAAATCTTTTTATGGTCTTACAGTATTTTCTACAATATTCCATTTTATATATTTTTTATTTATAAGTATTTTTATATATTTTGAATTTTTCTGTTAAATAGATTTGCCTGGGCCAGATTATTAAAAGTCTACTGACTCGAAGGTATAAAAATTAAAATGCGTAAACAGTCGCGCGCCAGGCGAGGCCCAGAATAAAATCAAAACGTGCCGTTTCGTCGTGCCGACACGAGCCAACCCCCGGGGGCTCAATTTTCCTCTTCCTACTACATTTCCTAATTACGGAAACACTCGTTTCCTCGTGCGTTTCGGGGGAGGTGACGGGGTTCGTTTCCGACTTCCTCCTGTCGGACAGACAGTCGGTTCCCGGTCTCGGACGAGCGGTTTTCTCTTACGGCCTGCGACTCGACATACGCAGGGCATAACATATGCGGGCAGATGGTTTCTGCCCCCCTTCCTCCTCATCTTCACCCCTTTCTCTCTCTCTCTCTCTCTCTGTACCTTCTCCCTCTTTCCCCCCCTCCCACCCGACTCCCGTTCGCCGGTATATTCGATTTCTGGCCTCCCCTCTTCGTGCTGCATCGCGTCTGAGCGGCGACCCGATCTGAAAAAGCTCGGGGCACCCTCTACTAGCGCGCGAGTGCTCTTGCCTGTTGCCCACCCCAAAAATATCCCGAGACTCATCCAACCACCCTGCGCGGCACTCATCAATAATGCGCACAGTGGTTCTCCCGCCGATCGCCAACCACTTGTAGAGTCTCGGCATTTATGCTCATCTGGTTTCATATTGAAATGCTAATTTCGCTATCGACGAAAGTGAACAAAAGAAATATAGCTATATTACATTTATTCAATGTTAAAAAAAAAAAAAAATTAACGAAATTAATCTTATGCGTATCGTTCCAACTACACGAATGTGGAAAAATTGCAGTCAATTATAGTCAACGTGAAAGAAATCACTTATATTAACAATTAACATCTGTACATTTGCATTTTACAATTAATTGCACCTATTCTACAATTAATTCGACAATACGTTTATCATATGAAATATATGCGAATCTCTGTGATTGCTACCGAGACCTGATTCGGAAATCGATTCACTCGTCACATCTTTCGTCGCGAGGAGCGTTTGTAAGGTTCGGGTTCAACCTTGCACACGTGAGAGAGAGAGAGAGAGAGAGAGAGAGAGAGAGAGCGGCGCAGGGGAAGTGAATTTTAGGGATGGATTCAGTTCCGTGGCATGCGACGCTATTCTTTTGTGCCTTCGACCCCACGGCCGACACCACCTCCCGTCCTTCTCTCTTCCTCTTGCCGATTGCCGTACACCTTCCTTCTTCCCTTCGTCCCTTCGCTCCTCTATCGTGACCGCGCTCGTGCGCGAGGGGTGCCGCGTAACCCTCCGTCTATCAGGGCGAGCGCCTGCACATGCGTGTTCGCACGCGGGGACAACGGATCTCATATTGTGTTTCACGTCGGGAAAACGCGCGAGTAAAACTGTCGTGTCACTTAATGTATTCGCGGTGTGCTAACGAGTGCCTGTGATTTATCGCCATCGTCATTGAGAGAACCGTGCTTTCTTCTCTCCGTCATCGCGTGTCGCTCTAGAATTAAATACAAGTACAATTGTAAATTATATAAACGAAATGAATAAATATGATTGATATGAATAATAGCTCGCGTTCTGGAATTCGCATTTTTCACTTATAAGGTCCCTTTTATATCACATTTTTAATACATGATGCGTTTTATATTCCAAGGATTCATTTAAATCACAAACTTTGATTAACTCGACCTGCAATTAACTTATCATATTTGTAATATTTTGTTGAAGTAAGTAAAAACATTAATTTTTCGTTATTTGACATATACAAAAAAAAAAAAAACAATTAGATTAGAATTATAATTAATGTACTTTTTTTAGAGACAATTTTTTTAAATTAAATTAATCAAAATTTGATCAAAGTCGTTCCGCGACTTGCTCTTGATACACGTGAGATCTAAGACATCATTGTTCTCGGCCAATTTCTAATTTCTAAATAATTATATCGAGACTTTTTGATAAATTATCGAGAAATTGTTCTTGTCCGTTTGAGAACCCCTGATGCCGCTCTATATGATATCAGTACAGTTATGCCGGATCACGGTCTACGTATCGAGATCCCGAGTGTCCTGGGCAAGGGCGACATATGCCACCTGAATGTCGAAAATCAGGGGAGCGGTCAGGTTTCTGGATCGAGTCGAAATTCGGGGATGCAAATAGAGATTAGCCATTGCCGCGCGCCGTGCCGGTTCACCTCTACATACATGCGTGCGTGTGTCTGTATTTTAGCCGCACATATGCATATATAATTTATCGTACCGCGCATCGTCGATACCAGGAACGGCGGAGTCTGTTATTGTTAAAAAAATGTGGCCACTTCGGACACAATTGTTATGTATGTCGCCCATACACGTAACATCAAGCATAAATTGCAAATCTGCTTTATGTAATGTATGCGCTGCTTCGCTTGGCGGAAGGGGAGGGGAAACTTGTAACGCGCTAGGTGCATAATAATGATTGCACTACCATTGTTACGTATCTGCGTGCATTCTAGTAGTTATTACCGTATGCTCACTCACTTGTCAATTGTACAAAGACATTTTTTATACATTTAAAGACGGGATTGTTATGAATAAATTATGCAGTACAAAGATGCAAAATCTGCAGATAAAAATTTTGCATATATTATCAAGTTTATCTATTATTATGAAATATACATGGACAGATGTAAGATTTTATTGGAAAAATAAAAATTAAGTATTTATTACGTGATATTTCACGCATTTAATAAATTTAAATTACTTTATTAAATGGAATACAAATATATTGTAATCTCGAAAAATTATTTATTCTACGATAACTAATGTGTAAAATTATGTATACACTCTGACTTTGAGATCAAATTCTTTTTTAGCATCGCAAAGCATCGAAAGGGAACGATTTGTTTTAGTGTAACAATTACTTGAAACGATTTCTCGTACCGATTTCAACATCAAATATTATTCCGCGCAGTCATATAATTCTTAAGATGCGAGTAAAAAAGTTCCAAGAAACGACTTTCGTCTTTCATTCCGAACATATGTGAGTATCTGTCGGAACGGATAAATGAAATCAATCTACAGATATAAATGCATTTATATTACTTTTCACCGCATAAGTGCACCATCGGCAGTCGTAAGCTTGTGTTGCGCAAGATTTAATTAAAAAGAAACTCGCGTTTTTCAAGACGTGAAAAAGAGAGAAGGAAAGGAAGCCGGGGAAAAATTTATATCGTCCGACGTCAGTGAAAGCAACGGGATCGTCCGTAAGAAATGGATATCGGTATGACACGATCGATTCTTTATACAATAATGGTCCCTCCCGATATGGAAGGGGGAAGGATAAAGAGAAAGCGAGGGAAAGAGAGAAGGAAAGAGACACGTTCGAATCGTGGAAATAAATCTCCATATCTGGCACGAAATGGAACACTTTGGCACTTTTCTATGGATGGCTGTGGATGAATTCTCTCGTTGCAGGGTGAAGGGAAGAAGAGACAGAGAGGGTGGAGCAAAGTACAGAAAAAGGAGCCCGATGATTTCTACTTTGCTATGAAAGAAACTGCGGACTACGAAGAGAACCGGGTCCGGGGGATAAACGGACGAGAAAGACAGATAAAAAGAAGAATGAAAGGAAGATGAAGACTGGATGAAGAAACGGGCCCGACCTCCGATGGCACGGGGACCGTCTCGAATCCGTTTCTTTGAAGAAGTTTTCTCGAAGGAAACGAGCGGTGCAGCCCCTCCCTCTTCTTCGCGTACTCCCCTCGCCCTTCGTGTTTGATAAAGAAAAGGGATAACGACTCCTTTGATTAATATAATCGATTAAACGGGATGCCGCACGGAAATTGATGTTTGTTATTGTATTAGGGAAAAAATGCGATATGTGCTATAAAGACAGAACACATGAATATGAAAGTTTACTTCGTACAATTGACACACATTTCGTAAAAAAATTAGTTGGTTTATAATAATATTAGAAAATAAAAATATCGGATAGATCAATAATAATTAATTTTTACAAGTTTTTATTCCTTTTGTGCGCAAAAAGAAGCGTTTTTCTAGAATAAATTGCGTTTGTACAAATACAGTGGACTCGGTAGCCTAAACAACAAAAGAGAGACCTAAGGTCAATGTACAGGCAGAGGCTCAGTTTGGTCGGCGATCAGGTTCTTTTGTACATTTTAATCCGCAGAGATGTTGCTTGCGTAGCTGCGCCAACTTTTATCCGCCGGCGATCGATTTGTTGATTCATCTACGAACGTAAAAATCAGTGAACGAAAAATCGAAAAATTGTTTTAATTTTTTCAACTTTTTTTAAATAAAAATATATTAAAGCCACTAAATAAGAATTAAACTTTTCTCAACGAAGAAACCAAAGTTATTTCTATTATATTCTTAATGCGCATTTATTTTAATATACAAAATTTTTGCCTAAAAACATGAAACATATTCAATAAATAATCTTTAGCTTTTAAGCTTTCAATTTTTTTTCTTCGAGAAAAGTGCACACTAATGGTTAGGCGATGGTTGATAATTGGACCCGCTCTCAGTCTATTACGTTGCAAATCGGGACTTGGGCCTACTTATTCAAGGGTTAAGCAATAAGCCCGAGATATCGGGCGATTAGCGCTTCCTGTCTGCGGCAACCGCGAGTTAGCGAGTTGCCGGCACGCGTCCAGGATTCGCCGAAGCTCGACTCACGGCCTTCCTCTGGAGAAGCGGAAGGGAGGGGGGAGACGGGGAGCCAGAGGGTGGAGAGGGAAAGGGAGACAGGTGCATCGCACCGCCAATTATATTTCGGAAGGGAAAAAACGAGCGGTGCGTAAAAACAGGAAAAAAGTCCGTAGGCGCGCGCGCGCCTTCGTACGCACGTGCGAGAAGGAGAGAAATCGTGGAGCGGGGGGGGAGGAAGGGGGGATGAGGGTGGAAGGGGAAGAAAGCGGGAGCAACGAGGAAGGGGAAGATTGAGAGCCTTACAGTGCGGAGGAGAGAGTAAACGGAAGAGAGGATAGACGGGATATTTTGGAGAGGAAGAGAGTAATGAATGTATCTTAAGCAGAAAAAGGAAACGGAGCGTCGCGCATACAGTCGCCGAGTAATTTCAGAATTTAATAAAGAATTCACATACTTATATTGAGAAACACAAATTGACGTGAAAACTTATTTTACGATGCACGAATATTGTGCGTGAAAAATATGCAAGCACTGTCTCTTACTCTCTTAAATATAGATTCAATTTCTTCCAGATAAGAAACGCAGCATTTAAACCCGTAATCTTGATAAACAATGAAAAATTGTGTCAAATAACAGCGTACATATATAAATATATAATACTGTTTTCAAAGAGTCAAAGTGGTAAAATGTGGATCGATGCGTTTCCTTGGAACAATTCGATCGCGTTAATTCGCTTTAACGTAATTGATAGACACAGACAGATTTGATTTTCATATTTTATCTCTCGAACGAAGAGCGACGAAAGTACGTCGCACGATTTAACGACAATAATAGCCGGGCATTAAATTCTCGGCATGTATGTCACCACTGGCAGCCTCACTGCCGGGCAGCCTCTAATTATCACGAGAATTCGGAAGTGGACCTGAGCCTCTTGGGACCGACGATGCGCACAACGTGAAGAGAATGAGGAGAGGGGGGTAAAAACGTGTCCGAGAGCGACGGAGAAGGCGCGGTACGGCAGGAAGAAGAATTTTGAGCAGCTTATACGATCATGAAGAGGTCGTGCACCTGCTGTTCGCACGCCACTAAGGGCTGTATTTATAGTCGTTACTTGAATCCTGTATCAAGAGCATATCAGGTGAGATACGGAGTTTTTTATCTTGAAAAACACGGGTGGTTTAATAGTGACGTTTGAAGGTAGAGATTAAAAAAAAAATAATGGACTCATCAATTATCTTTTACTTTTCATAAAGCATTAGAATTGATATTATACTGTAAACAAGACGTTTTGTCAAAATTCCAAAGTACGAGTAAATTTCATCATTTATTTTTAGCAGCTTTCGCAACGACTTTGTATGCGAAAACTTCTTACAATTATGAGAAAATGTTGCAAGTTTATTAATTATGATTATATATAATCGCGGGCGCGAAACTGATAAGTTATTTTCAAATATTTCCTTATCACATGAATTCGTACGTTCGATAGGTGCACGTACGGACACGAGTGTCGTATGCATTCGCAGAAGTGCATGCGGCGAAGCTCATTAGCGCGCTATCGCGCGACGCGAACAGCTACCTTCGCTCTTGCACCTTGCTTTCGCGACAGACAGGTGCAATCTTCGGTATCACCGTCTTCGTTCGATGAGCTGCATTCGTCTTTGTCGGCTCATTCGATAATAAGAAACGACGAGGCGGCAAAGACACAGGACTGTCCGGGCACGTGTCACTAAAATAATCGCGGGAAACGTTTCTGCGACGCGACACTATCGAATGCAAATGGAAGAGTACACCGTATATAAATTTACAGAAGTCATATATCCGGACGTGTGTATCACGAGGCGATAACGGCTGAGTAATGTCATTCTTGGCACGTGTGGAACGAAACGAGATAGTCAAATTATAGAGCACAAGTTGATTATACATATTCTTGCGTAGATAAATTTTTATCTTAATAATTACAAGCTAGCCATTAAATGTACATTGATTATGTAACGATATGTTGCTTAATCGGAAAAAAATTAAATGAAATAATTAAGCCACTAAATAACAAAGTGTTTATATTATCGTTAGATATTTGATACAATACAAACGTTTGAAAGTTAAATTATAAATTGTATATATATAATTATTATTATGGTGAAATGCTTATACACATAGGAGTCTGATTTTCATGGTGTGACCTACGCCTGATAGTAGACTACACTGAAATACATCTCTGGAGCAGATGTTTCTCCTATACAGGCGATAGAGATAAGTTTCGTGCAACGTTGACATTTATAAGACAGTTAATATTAACAAAGAATGTAATGATCGATTGTAACTATTAAGTTGTTAAAATATTTATAGAGTTATACTTTATTTTCGGTTTGTGTGTTCAACAGATTTGTTCCATTATAACGCGAGTATTTTTATCATAATTTTTATACTGTTCTTCTATAAAATTATAATGATAATATATATGCGAAGCAATGTCATTTAATAAATGACATTGGTTCGCATATATATTATCATTTAATTAATTATTGTTTCTGAAATATTTTTTTAAAAAAACAATATTTTGGAAAAAACAATTTCAATCTGATTAAATAAAAATTAATTGAGAAAATGCTCCGGATACGAAAATGTCGTTAGATTTAGTAAGCAAAACGCTTTTTAATTTAAAATGTGATAATTATATGCTTATCGCTGTTGACACGAGCGACACAAAAAGAACAATTTAAAATATTGTGATTAAACGGCCGCACACCGACGTTATTTTCCTGATACGCAAATTTCTTGACTCGCATACATTAACATGTTTTCCATCTTAGTCTCCTTTATCGCGTCATTTCTGTCTATCTTTTTACGCATCGGTAGCGCGATGCGATCGGTCTTGAAAATCCGATAGATCCGTTTCTTTAATCTCTTGCGCTCATTAATCAAATCAATCTCGTAAATAAGTCGATAATAATATTGAAATGCGCTTCACTTTATTTTGTTGAATAAGAAACCTGCCAATAACAAATACTTAATTAATCGTTCGTTTTTTTTTTGAAGTGACCTTCGAGGTATCGCTGCGCAATTAAAGTGTTGCTTCTAGACATGTCGAACCACCTGCACGATCGCTTAAAAAATCCATCGTTTCGAAGCAATGCGTCGTTAAATGGCAGTTTCGTATTATAAATTTTACATGTATTAGCATTCATGTGAAATTTAAATTATACGTCAATATGATTACAACGCACAAGTATCGTAATGAACAATGAATTAATAGATCAAATTGCATCTACATGTATAATAGATTGCCACTTAATGACACATTGCTTTAAAACGACAGATTAAATTTAAGCAATGGATCGGTGTAGAAGCAATTTTAATTGCGCAGCAATATAATATCCAAGGTCGCTGCAAAAGAATGAACGATAATTATAATTAAGTATTTGTTATTAGCAGATTTTTTAAAAGCTTTATTATTCAAATTGACCAATTAAAAGATCCAATTACTTTAAAAATTTCAGTCATTGTCTAACAATGACAATGTATATTCATAATTAAATTTATAGCTTGGTTCTATTGCTTAATCATCCAATACATAGTTTCAAATAAATTTTTGAAATTTTTTTGAAGCTTTCCAATACGATGAAAATTTAGAGAAGATTGAGAATGAGGACGCGTTCTTGAATCAAATAATCTTAAATTTTATTCAAGATTTATTGACAAGAGAGTAAGTGTGTGAACGAGAAACATAATTCGTACAGAGTGACTATGAATATCTACAGACTATTCACTGACAGACTACTAAATTTTATCCACAGCTTTTCAAATAATCTTGTTAGAAAAGCGCGAAATAGAATACAAGATCGACGAAGGCGTTAAACCGACCTTTAATTAAACATTAAGCGGTTCGTATAAAACTCGTTATAGAGTAACGCTAACGACTTGAACTGGAGAAGCCAGCTTGCGCCGAGCTGGAAGACAAATTCGTTGTCAAATTGTCTAACAGCGGGGTGGCGGTTATTATCAAGATGGTATAGCACAGGGATATATATGTGTTTGTGTGTGCGTGCGTGTATGTGTGTATTTGAAGTCTTTTCTCAGCGCACTGTTGGGGCGCACTCGATTTATCGTTGAAAACGATCTCGGACGTGTTCCTGCGCTTCCTATCCGAATCTAGCATCACTCTGAAGTTGTTAACGAGGCCCAAAGAGGCATCGGTCTTCCGCGTGGCTAATGTAATATCCATCGAAATTAATTCGATTGTCAGTTCCAAAAAACGGCTTGTTGAAAAACGGTTGTTTGATTATTATTTTGTAAATCTCGAGATGAGAAACTTTGGGTCTAAAAAATTTGGTTGTCAGTTCAGAAATAAATTTTCTTGTAATTAAATGATTTTCGAGAAAACGCCGAGAAACTCCGAGCATATTTCTTACTTTCGATAAATAAAAATGGCACTTGATAATAGACAATAGAATATTATAAAGGTATTTTATTATTATCTTAAATAAAATAATATTGAATATATGTAACATTTATAGAGAACTAAAATCAACTCGCAAATTAAATTAATTATTTTTAAAACAATTTTAAAACAATTTTAATTCCTATGTATATATATATATAATAAAAACATTATGTATATATAAAATAAGTGATCCTATATATTTTAGAAAAAAAAAGTTTGAGTCCTGTGTCAGATAAATAAGTATGGCACTCTTTTTCTAAGAAATATTACTCGCAGCTACGGTTATAATAAAACGATGTAATATGCTTTACTTAAAATTCTGCGAGACTTGACTTGCATATTCTCGTAACGGGTTATAATCAATTCCACTTTGATGTTTAGCGACGAGTCATTTCCATGTCGGTCATGCGGAGCGAATCAATTGACTCGTCGATCGTTTCTCTGGTAGCGCCGGAAGATCGATTTTCGAAGAGGAGAGAGTGAGATGCGTCCGCGAATGAGAGATCGATGATCCTCGGGAAATCCAAACGTATTTTTCGAGAGTCGAAGAGATAAAGAAAGATCGAGATGAGAGAGATGTATATCGACCTAATCGATCCTATAGCCGTCACCGATTCTGCAACGGTGCATTTTACAAATAGGGTACATAAGAAGGGAAGGAACGGTCCTCCCCCGCCCCCCATTATTTCCTATCCAAACGAATCTTTTCAGAGTTGGTTCCTCGCGACTTTCGAAAGAACGAACGTGTCCATTCGCGATCACGAATTGAATCTACTTTCTGCCACGGTCAAAAATTTGCATCTCAATCTGCTTTATTAATATTCTGTTTTGCAAAATTACAAAGGGAAATATTTTATTTATTACATTTTGTTCGTACATGGATGTATAATGTAATAGTTTCAATAATTATAGCAGTACTCCACGCATTGCTTTGTTAGCATACAAAGAAAGTCGTGCTGAAATATGTTGAACAGCAAGTGAAAGAATTTACTTATTTAATATGCGAATAATTACTTGTTAATATATAAGAAGATATCGGCGCAGGTGACTCGGACAGTTTTTCATTAAAAAGATGTTCCTTCTACCAATAAGAATTCCAGCAAGAGAATATGAAATTTAAAAGGCCTTAAAGTATCAGGGCGTCAGTATATCAAAGCAACGTTTAGTGCGAATGCTATCCGTCTCGCATTTCGATCTCTCCTCTGGATAGGGAGCGATTAACTCTCGATGTAAGTGTATCGCATCAATTTCCACGGCGCTATCGAAAGAGGAGCGCGGTTGTTGCCGCGACGGGAAGATCGATCAGCGGTACGGGCGATCGTTCGATCAGACGTGGTGTGTCCGATACCTGCCTCTCCGATACCAGGCGTCGTCGGCGAACGTCGGCCGCGTTCGCCACGGGTGCCGAAAAAAAGAGGAGCGAACGGACGCACGCATACTCGCACGCACTCACACGCGTGCGATCTCGGAAGCGGATCGAAAGAGAGAGAGAGAGAGAGAGAGAGAGAGAGAGAGAGAGATGGGGAATCCAGCTCGAAAGATGAGACGAGAATGACCGGGGGCAGCGCACGCGAGTCCATAATGATACACCGCAAAGAGGAGGGATAGCTCGCGACCAGCTCGATGGAAAAAGAGAGTGGACACTCGCGCGAGCAAGTGGAATTTCGCGCGCAGAACTGCCACTCTCGCCGATGTCGATCGATGAGGTCGAAAAATTCTTAAAGAAATATCTACAAGAATGAAAATATGACAGGCTACGAAAATTGAGAATAAATCGATGAAAGAAAAAATGTAAAAACAGATTCTGATAAAAAAATCTCTGTACAAAAAATTTCAAACACACTCTTTCGTGGACCGAGAAGAGGACCGATCGAGTATTGCGTATTCGCGTCACCGATTATCGACAAGATGAAGCGTTTTCAATTTACGGCAGCGGCGAATTGAAAGCATTCTGGCCTTTCCTAAAGCAGCACTCTACGGCTTCACTATTCGACATTGTAGACCCTCGATAATAGTGACACGTTCCTGCTAAAGCAGATTGTAGTCGCTAATGGAAGCTAGATTGATCGCTGAAGCGTGGACTCATTTCGTCGATCTTAAAGGGAAACAAGGCTTGTCGAAGTATTTGCGAATTCAAAGGATTCGCTACTGTGAAATTGCTCCATTGTCTCCGAAAGAGCCACGAAATTTTCGTCGAAAAAGCCATGAGCGACTTGAGAGAAGAGCGGGCTCTCTGATCTCTTTACGTGAACGAGAAGGGGATATTGTCGGAATAAGGCCGGCAATCAATTTAGCTTCGGTGTCTTCGATCGCCGATCGATCATTCATTTGCGCGTGAAAGCTTTTCGGATGCGTCGGGGAAATCGTCCGTCCGCCGGTAGGACTCGTTTCATCCTTTCGCTTGACTTTCCGCATCCATATGAGGATATGCAATTGCGTCGATCTCCATGTAGATCGTCGTTAATTGGACCGCAGTGATGTTTTTGTCGAATGAAATTTGCGCTTGACAAATATACTTGTCAAATTGCGTTGCACGCAGCCGCCAATGTTCTGCTTATCATATGATATTCATCATAAAGAAACAGAAAAATTTGTAACAAAAAAAAAAATTGCCAATTAACAGACTCTTCAAGCTGCATATAGAGAGAGATAAATCTATTGTGCAACAACTATATGCTACGAATATAATCTTGTATGTAATCTATTTGTATGTTTTTTATTTTTTATTTTTTTTTATTTTTTGTATTTTTTTTTTTTTGACGAAATAACGGGTTAAAAAAATTCCCGGAACATCGGTAATCACGCGAGGAATACTTTTGGGACGTATGCAGTCGCATTGTATTGCAGCGGAATTACGTACGCGGTACAAATTGTCGACAGACAAACGAAGATAATTTGGCGCTCAGGGAAGTCGCCAATTATCATAATTCCGCGAATGCCACAATTTCCAAATGCAACGACGGCATTTAGCGGGAATGCATGCGTAACCTGTTCCTCGATGGAAACACCGTTGCGCGTCAAAAAGGCCGCGGAGATGCAACTCCGAAGAGGTGACTCGAGGTAAGGTGGCGCAGAAAGGCGGGCAGGAAGTGAGAGAGGAGGATGGAAGGGAAGGTGTACGTGTTCTCCATTTGTTACAGATTCTACTTCTCCTCAACAAGCAGAAAATATTCCGCGAACGTAATTACGCATCGTCGGCAGGCAAAATGTTGGACGAGTTAAATGCGCGATATTATAAAGTATTTATCGCGTGCAAAAGATAGAGACAAGATGTAATTTCACGTCGAACGCCGAGTGTGCGCTACGCCAGTTTGCTTTTTTTTTTTTTTTTTGCAGATCCTTTAAATTTCTCGTTGTTGTGTTTTTGATCGAACGCCGTCTTTATCATAAATTGAATTCTGCACTTCGGAGTCGGAGAGCTTCTGCGCAACAAACAGCGACTTTATTGTCGTCCGAGTAGCGACTCGCTCTATCTCAACCTCCTTTTTTGCCGAACGAAAACTTGTGTTAAAAATTTGACGATCAAGGCCGATTGAGCGGCGATCAAAGTTATCGTAATTCACGAAATACGGCGGATATGACCGACGGGCGAAAATACGGCGCGGTAAATTATCGGGAGATAAACGCGGCGGTAATTTAGCGACTTTGTGCCAATTACCGTGCTTCTAAGAATGCCGCAATTTTGATACGCGTGCGTGCGGTTGCGGTTTTGCGCTCTTAATGGGCCGACGTGTCCGCAACCAGTTTCGTGAATGAAACAGCGTTGCGGGAATGAGTGCGAGGAACAGGAGAGAGAGAGAGAGAGAGAGAGAGAGAGAGAGAGAGAGAGAGAGAGAGAGAGAGAGAGAGAGAGAGAGAGAGAGAGCGAACATGGACGTAAATATCAGTAGAGACAAAGAGATAACCCACGGGTCCACTCTCTCGCCGATATTCCTTGGCGCACACATACCCGGAGTATATGTACGTGAAGAAACGCGATTGCGTGTCATGGGAAATGCTACGACGCAAGGCACATTCCTCGACGACGCGCAAATATCGCGCACTTATCACACGTGACTCGTAGATACGCTGTTATTTTCCACTCGTGATAAAACGATGTAACATTAGCATCGGCTCGCGCACAGTCATTTCGTGACTTTCCGATGACTTATGCAAAATTATATTCATCGATAATTAAAATGGATCAAATGTGATGTATTTATTATTTCTTTTTTTAAAGCAATTTGCTTATTGAAAATTGCACTAGCGTTATGTTTTAATGACGTTAACGTTACGTTATTATGATGTTAAAGTGTTTTAATGAGTTTTATTTTAAATAAAATTCTAAATTAAAAAAAAATGTGATGAAAAAAAACAAGTGATATTGAATTTTCATTATGAAGAATTATTTCAAAATTATAAAATTTTGTTTTCCATTTTGATTAAAAAATATGCAGCAACCAACAAACCTTTGGTAGCATTTTAAAAAAAGAGATATATGTAAAGATATAACTTTATATATATATATATATATATATATATATATATATATATATATATTATACATATATATGCATAAAATGAGATTTTTTTAGAGCTTTGTTATATTAATCGATAATTATCAGGCGAGAAATTGTTTTTTGGAACATATCTCGTTTTCGATTCGCACGAGTTAGTATTACATTAGTACAATCAGTATATTTCGCGCATTTATTATATAATTCGTGCCGCGTAACATTCACCGAGTTCTCACTTTCCCGTCCATCCCGTTCTTATGCGTGGTCCCTCTACCTCTTCTTCGGGCGGGCAACACTGTTGCAGTCGGTGCAACGCACGTCGAGAAAATAAAACACCGCCACCGCCCCAGGAGCGCATTTCACGATACGCCTCGCTCTGCCCGAGAAAGGGGGATCGACTACACGGAGGATAGTAGGACAAAGATGAAGAGCACTTGGGTTCGGTGGGAACCCAAGAAGTTGCTGCCGGTCCCGCTGCCGTTGCGCTCCTAGCGATGGGAACTAATCGCGCTCGATCGTCTCTTCTATTTTTTCTTTTTTTTCTCTTTTTTTTTTCTTTTTTTTAACGGAAAGTTTGAAACACACCGGATGTATATTACCATCGCACTTATCTCCCCTTTGTTATTTAATCCCTCGGTTATTTGATGTATTTAAAGTTTGTAATTTTCTGTTTCTCAAAAGAAAATAATTGTCCGCCAAGATAATTGTAATAATTTTTTTGCAGATGAATATGATGACAAAAATTATCAAATTCTAAAAAATTATTAAATAATTATTGAATTATTAGTGATTTTATGTTTTCGGCGAGTGCTTTAATAAGCTCGGTACGCACACACATTTAATATGTTTTAATTATTATTACTGTCGCTTTTAATTTATATAAAAACAAATTTGTAAAAGTTATTAAATACAAATTATTTTGAAATTCTTCTAATAACAATTATGGATATCGAGTATCAAACTCTCTCAACACCTGCAGTATTGAGGCCCAACGTCTTCTTAGCACCTGATTATTGGGAGCAGTAAAAAATAGCGTGGTTTTAAATTTACGTACGGTCAAAACTCGTTTCTGTTCACAGCCATAATGTATTAAGTAACAATTACCGACCACAAAAGCAGCACCGATGCGCGATCCTCCGGCTGCTTAATACCATGGGCAAAAAATACATTATTCCGTCAATTACGTAAGATTCAAGTGTCGATTCAATTGCTACGTATCTTACCACCGCTGCAGAAACAGAAGGAGATGGATGTTCGGAGGATGCACCCATCTCAGGCGATTATCTCGGCTATTATAAACAGACTCTAAAAGAAGTAACTCGAAGTGATGAGAAAGGCGAATCGCGAGCCCTGAAGAGATCAGGGAAAGACGAAGAAAAGATTCTCCTTTGAAAGGGGATGGATGCGATGCAAGATAGCCATCGGCATTCCATAGAAGGAAAGCATAGAAAGATGGCGGGACGAGATGGAACGGAGAAAGAGAGAAGAGAATTAAGAAGCTCCGAGATAGCGAACTTGGCGGTCGCGTGGCTCATGTACGAAAGATTCATCACGATATTTATTTCAATGGCATGTTTATCAGTCAAACTTTATTTTCTCTTTTTGATGAACAAGACAATTATACTCGTTCAAAAATATATAATAGTTAATACATAATAGTAAATATATGTAATAGTTTCGAACGATTTTTAATCCCTAGTCTAATGTCAATTTAATTATAGCTCTCTCTTTCTCTCTTTGTCTTTCTTACATTGCACATATCAAAAGTACAAAATATATAATTATTAGATTTCCAGTATATTTGCTTTCATTTATTTTTTAAACTATGATAGTCAATTTTTTTTTTTTTTTTTTTACAGAAAATAAGCAAAATATGATTTCTTTTGATTTTATCGTGTCTCGTTTATCACAGCATATTCAGATCAGGATTATTAATTCTATTGTTATTAATTTCGACATTTGATTCAAGTATGTATACAACCGGCGTCCTTTTGCATCGTCGACAAGCAATGTGCGTCTTTTCGGGTTCTGGGTCGTGGACGTTTTTCTTCGCGTTCGACATTTTCTCTTTACTGATCGTATTCTCGAAAAATGGGAACGGCGCTAAATTCGTATAAAAATTGTTCAAAAAGGTGGTTTTTTTCACAACATTTGCAAACAAAGTGTCTTTTAAAATTTGCATTCTACAGATTTTATTAACTTTATTTATGAAAGATCACCTCTCTCTTTCTCTCTCTCTCTTTTCTGCGCACGTGATTCAAATGCAATCTCTAAGTAATGCAGGCAAAGCGAGCATAACGAACAATATTACCAATTTGTAGCAACGCATCAAGTAACGGAAAAGACAGGCGAGAGATAACGATCTCCGGCTTCTTCGTTACTCGCATCATGCGGCGCGATTTGACGCGTGGCAATTACCAATGACATCTTCATTATCGCATCCACAAAAATCGGCTCGTAAGATTTTAAATGTTCTTAATATATATATATATATATATATATATATATATATATTTTTTTTTAAATATATATATTAAACTTTAATCAATGAAAATGTCATTGATTAAAGTAATGACATAAAATTTCAAAGATTAGTGAATATTTTACCAATCTTCAATGAGAATGCTCACACTTTAATATTATATCTTATATTCCATTGATTATGGTAGTCAAATTTCATCTAAAAAATCAATAACAATTGTACATGTTTAAAAATATAATTTTTATTCTATTTATTTAAAATATGCTATTTTCTGAAAGAAGCCCTTATGCATACTGGAATTAAACACAGTATATATAATATTTTTAAATTCAAAATTATACTCAGAATTATATTATATGTTACACTTTTTTACTTTTAAGATGCGATAAGCCTACAAAAAATGAATAAAATTTTTGATGAAAAAATTCAGATATATATTTCTTTAAATTTTATATATACCTGTTTCACGAGATTCTTATTACGTTTTAAATGCTTCCGACAGCCGCTCGTCGTTCTCGAGATCAACCCGGGAAGTAATTTCGACTTTTAATACGCGCTGCGAGGCCTAAGGCTGTGCCGAATGTTCGCCGAGATCTCGTTACCCGGGGCGAGCTCGCCATTGTTTATCCGTACGCACGCATTCGTATAAGCATGCATAAAGTTCGAAAGGCGAGAAATGGAGAATCGACCGTTTCGGTCTCAACGTTTGTTCCGCACAGGCCTGAAATGATTGGGAGCACACTCGTCGTCTCGCTCGGTCTGTAGGTTCGTATGCCACGGGGCCAGTAGGCTCTCTCAGTAAGCCCAAAGGTCTGAGCACGCGTGTGCGTGCCACCGGACACGCACGCGTTTCGCAAGCACGAGTCGCGCTTGGTTTTTCATCCGCGAAACAAATTAAATCAAACACACCGAGAGATAAAAAAATAATGCTTGTTTCAACAAACGATTATTAATATTCCTTTTCATTGGAATAAATAAATATTCCTATCTGCTTTCTTTTCAATCAAGAGGAGGGTATCAGAAAAAAAAAACCGAGAACAGTATGTATACATATTAAAGACGGAACCAACGTCATCGTATCTACATCTCTATATGTCAAAGAAAAAAAAAAAAAAAAAATTCTCCCTCTTACTCTCTTTCGCTTTCTCTCTTTTTCTATCTTCCTCCGTTTCTTACTCTTCTTCAGCTTTCTCTTTCTCACATTAATAATTGCACCGCCGAAACCTGTCCGGTTTATATGCGGCCGGAGTGCAAAGAGAGGAGTAGCGCGCGCGCGCGCCCGCGCGGGGCCCGCTCGTTGCCGCTCGCGCGCGCGTCTCGAGTCTGGGGTACTGGTAATTGTCGGACTCCTCTCTTTCGGGTCCTCGTTAGATCCGCTTGACTCGTCGTGGATTTGGACTCCGTCGCCGGTGAGCGCCGATACCACACAGATCGACCGCAGCTCCGCGCCTGGGCCTCATCAACGAAATTCGCTCGCTCGAAATTGGTTCGGCTTGTGGCCAGCGAAAATCGAGCACGTGCTTTCTACGAATACGTATATATATATATATATATATATATATATATATATATATATATATATATATATATATATGCATGACCGTTCGCACTGGTGTAGAATTTTAAATTACAGTCCGCGACATGGGACGCGCCGCACGTGTCGAAACATATTCGATATAGATTATTGATATCGTGAGAAAAATTTATTTATTAGCAACACTTTGCTGTGTTAAATAAAATCAGTATATATTATTTATCGCCGTAAAATACTGAACAGTTACTGATATGAAAATAAAGGTGTTAATCAGGAAAATCACACTGAAAGAATTGGTGGTAATTTTAAAGACTGATATTTTTAAATTTTTAAATATATTATATTATAATATTATATATGAGATATATATACAATTATAGTACTATTTTATTAAAGAAATATCTCTGAGCTTTTTTGACTACGAATTTTGTGCATTTTATGTTTGTTGCATCTTAAGAGTAAAAAAGTATATGTAACATGTATATAATTCGTAATTTGAATATTAATTTTACTTTTTATTCCAGTGCGTACATAGGCTTCTTTAAAAAATAGCAAAAAATATTTCAGTGAAGTCTATCATAATCAATGAGATTAAGACGGCAAAATGTGTCAAATTTCACTGAAAATCTGTGATATAGTCACTGGCCTTTGATAAAATTTTATATCAATGCTTTAATTAATGACACATTTATTGTTTCAATTTGAAATAATAGATAATAAAAATAATTATTAATAAATATTATTAGATAAAATTTGATAGATTGATCGATGCATAAAATTGATCTTTTATAAGTTATAAAAAATATTATAAATATAAATCATAAATATTCTTTTTATTCAAGATTATTTAATCCAACTGAAATGGTCTCTTTTCCTCTCGTTTTATATTTGCCTTGAACAATGCGCAGTCGTAGATTCGAGCACGTGCCAACGTTCATCTGGAATTCTCCGATAGTTTCTTACGAGAATCCCTCCCCTTTTGTTCGTGAATGATTCACGGCCTCTCGAAATCACGGCGACATTATGTCTATCGAGCGGAGGGCGTGATTTTCGATCGGGGAAAGTGGCATGCCGATCTCGCATTCTATTGAATACAGATACTCCACAAACGGACGGTAATTCCGCGAGTCGGGCCATCTCTCATCTCGCCTCTTCGCGCCCGTTCAACGCCCGTACAATTTCTTCGGCGGGCCACATTTCCTCCCCCCTTCCACCTTTGCCTCTGTTCGCTCACTCTATGCGCGCGTCTCTCTCAGGGGGGTGACAAAGAATAGCTGTCAAAGAAAGAGAATGGTAGACTGAATGGCGGCGGTCAATGTCGAGGCGTGAGACCCCGGGACACCATGGATTGTCCTCGTGAAAATGCGAATATTGTGAATGGCAAAGAATGGTAGCCAAACGAAGCAAAGTTAGTCGACCCCAGTGCGGTTGCACCGACGACCGAGATGCCTTGGATAGTCATGGAAACGTCGCGGATGCGGATAAGATAGACGAGGAGATTCCTGTCATAAAAAGTCGTCCCTCCCGAACGGCGAGGAAAAATCGCGGCTCAAGCCGTACTGCGATAATATTTTCCTAGGAGCCTAGAAAAACTCGATACTCGTGCGTTCGCTGCCGTCGGGATCCATCCCTCAAGCTCGTCTTCCCGCCGCTTTCCTCGCGCTCGGATTACCGGGATCGCGATTGTAGCCCGCGCTTAGAAAGGATCCGATTCGGATACGTCCTCGAGCTTGTCTGTTTATCTTTTCATTCAACTTTTGCTTCTCCTCTTCGAAAAGACATTGAAGTTTCCTTATACCGTTCGCAAGCAGTAAGATCGTTTATTTAGTTAATGAACCGGTACTATCGCGGTAATTTAGATCCTTTCAATCTAATGATTCGTAAATTTGAACAGACAAGAGAATCGTGCAGAGAGTCGTACGATAGCAGATCTTTAAATGTCACCTGGCTCGCAGTGATATTGGTTTAGCGGATATCCATTCGCGTGTACAACGCACGCTAACTGTAATCGTGTAACGTACATTGAGAAGGTGGGTCGTATAGGCTGGCCTCGAAAGATAAGACTACGAAGTAATAAAATGAATTAAGCAGGGACCAGTCAGTAATGGCATAAATGGCTTAGTCGCAAACGAGAGCATCTCCCGCGCGGCTAATGAATAATTTAGCGTCTCGACGAAAATAGTCTACGACGCGTCTTCAAATCCTTTAATCAAGTCTTTACGTTGCCTCACGTTGCCGAATGATCTCGTGGTTTCAATTGTGCGCGATAAACGAAAGATGATCGCGTTAAGTCTAGAAAAAAAGAGAAGGATAAAAGAACAGGAGATGAAAAAAAGTGGAGAGCGAGGAAGAAAGAAAAGAGGCCCGCCGCTGCGAATCGCCGCGTGCGTTGTGTGTTGCCGGGATATAAAGATCTTCTTAATTCGCGTGAGGAGCGGCCGGCTTCCGTGCTTTTTTAATCCACGTGGACTTTTTGCGAAGTCCCTGCGCCCGGTGGTGCCTACGAACGTCGGTCGCGACGTGTATATTTAGGCTGGCATTAGATCGTCCCGGCTCCTAGGCCGGCTGCTTATTAACTCTTCTTCGGCATATTGCCTTCCGTAATGCGACCAACAACTGCAACGCCTCCCCTATGTTTGCCTCCTTTTTGCCCCTCGCTGCTTTTTCGTGGGGTCGCTTCTCCGCTCTGGGCTCTAATGCCACGATATCGCATCGCGACTAATTCGCAGTCGTGATTGGGAGCGATGACCACGGATGGATTTTTGGCCGACGCGATGTGCACGCGACTGATCGAAGGATCACAAACCTTTCGTTTGACCGTAAAATTGTTGTTATCCGTCACGAAATCCCGCTGTCGTGGATAAACTTTTAAAATTAAATTAATAATACAATGTGTGCGCTCACATACTGAATATATTTGTAGCGCCAGCAACGTGTTACGTCATTCGAACACAATCCAGTCAGTCTGGATCTAGGTATGTACATTGTGAACGAAGGTTAAATCAATATTTGAAGTCACTTCCGGCCTTGGAGCTTTCTCACAGGGAGAAAGAGGGAGAGAGAAGGAGACTGACTTGTTGAATTTTTTATAAAAATAAAATCCATAACGGAAATGACATATCGAAAGATATTCTCTCTCACAATTTTCAAATTAAACTTTTAATGATATCAACTTATATTTAAACGTGTTTTAATAAAAAAGAAAGAATTAATTCTCAAACGTTTATTTAAAAAAAGTACGTTGCTTTTTATTTTAAACTGTTGTACAACATAAAAGCTTATTAAACTTCAGGGACGATTGCATAGGTTTTCTTGTTAGATTTATCTGATTTTTTTTATTATTTTTTTTCCAAGTTCACCAGGTGGTCTAAAGGGGCTTCTTGCAGCTTCTCCCGATGATGCATTTGCTTCGTATCGGAGAGCGTTGATCAACTGAAGCGACGATGAGGATGGGAAAGGAAGAAGAGGGGTGGGAAGAAACACAAAGCGTAAACAATTGTTTTTTGGCAAAGTCACATCGCATCCGTCTCGATGATCGTATCGATGAGCGATTGGAAAGTAATTAACACCTCGATAACTGCCGATCCTCAAATCAGACCCCTGCTGTTTCAACTCATCTTCTACCGGATGTTAAATACTTCGGGGAAAGGTCCTATTGTTTTCCATCAAGCACAGCATTCTCACAACCGTTGCCTGAAGATAAGTTGAGAGATATTTCTAATCGAGATCCGTTTAACTATCCCATTTCTTCCTTTAAACAAATCCCAAACTATCGACTCTCGCAATCGTTTGCGAGAGAATCGCAGACGATATATTTACTTGGCGGTACATTGTATTATGTTCTCCTCGGCTGATGTAGAGACTAACGAGGCCGGGATATGGTTTTTCCGCGACAAAGGCGTAGGTTACGCAGCGAGACGGCCCGAGTAGAGAAAAAAAGAAAAAAAAAAAAAAAGGGAAAAAGGAGGAGAGGACATTCACACATGCCGGGCCGTCTCTCCCGTTACTACCACCAGCGCAATGAAAGGGAAGGCACGGTAATTGAAGTTAAACGAGATAGCCTGCCATTCATGGGTTACGGGATCGTGACAATGAAGCTCTTGGTTGAACGGACGCCTCGAGCGACAGACAATGGCTCCGCTGGAGTTTATACCGTGTCGTGGAGTTATGCCGTAATACTGTGGCTGTCCTGGTAGTTTCCTGCCGACGTCGATGAAGGTGCAAAGCTCTCCTCGTTCACAAAGTTCCTGACCATTCTTCGATTCGCGCTGTTGTTACGCTCCGGCCACGTTGGTCGTAAGAAATTGAAGAGGCACAGAAAGCAAGCGGTTTAGAAATGATGTTCGCTGCGTGGTATCGGGGAAGCGATTAATCTGTCGAGGAGGATTTATCCGGTTAATTGACCAAATTTACGTCTATTGAAAGATTTACGATATTTTTTATTTTGGATATTGCAAGAAAGATTCGCGATAAAATTACAAATGAAGTTACAGTAAAAATTAGAAAGAGAGAATATGAAATTTTTTAATTGAAAATATTCTGCAGTTATGCTTCTTTTTCCAGGACATGAAATAAAAGTTTGAATTTAATTTACAATTAGTATTATTTATAGTAAATTTAATTGTCTCGCAGACAGGTGTCAACAATATTAATATGCAGTTGTTGTAATCCGCGAGCACAACTCTTATCTTCCATCGAGATAAAAAAAGAAACATTCAGATAGAAATTACCGAATGATCGATATTCAAAAAGCACGGACATATACATTCGGCATTTATTTGCAATCACCTAACGAGCCAACAATGTTCTCGCGAGACCTTCGGTTCGTTATTCATTATGCATCGCAATCAGCCGCGTTGCGATAATGGAAACCAAATGCAAATCTTTGCAAGCGAGAATTTTTACGAAACTGTCACATGTGTAAGATACAGTCGAGAGCGCATATACTAGTGCTGCGAGCAACGCATTATTTCTTCTACTGTGCTTAAAAAAAAAAAAGGCACGGAAAGCGAGAGCTGAGGGATCTAAGAGCGCCGAGAGGGGCAAGAGAATCGAGAAAGCCGAGGGAACCAACCATGAGTTAAGATGATCTAACCGAGATATCACACCTTCGTCGCGAGCAGATTTTTCTCCAGGATCCAGTTATGACACCAAACCAAGGATTATAAGATTGATTTTCTCGTTCCCAACGGTCGGGAAGTCTCCCGTTGCGATGTCTTGGAAGCTTGTGTAAGTTCACGGCGACATCGGAGATTGAGATCTCGCGTCTCTTGTAACACTTCTTCTTACCGTCGAAACAAAAGTGAGATTTCGTGGAGAATTCACGCGATGACCGATCGTGTTTCGAAAAAATAAGCCATGATCCAACGACATCGGCCCTGATACTTGGAGGAAGGAAAACGCGCGTTGTCAGATTACTTATTTTTCATATGAAGTAGCTCTCATATGTTTTCAAGTAGTCACCTGTTTCTCGTTGACAACACGTGTATCTCATGTGTCGTGCTGTAGACAAGATAAATAGAGACATCTGAAGAGTTGAGTCAAGGTAATAATTCTTTCCACTGCTAATGATGTTTTAGAAATCTCATGAAAAGTCCGTATAGTATTAACTATGTATCCAACTATATATATATATATATATATATATATATATATATATATATATATGTATGTATGTATGTATGTATGTATGTATGTATGTGTGAAAAATTATTATTTCACACATATTATTTTATTAATTTCTTGAGAATTTTAATTCATTGATTAATTAGTACGTCTATTTATTTCATTGCGAAAAAATAAATATAAACCAAGATCTGAACTTTTGACGATATATATAAGTGCATCAACATGAGATCGTAGACTTAATGGAAGCGCCAGAATGACTGCTGGACGGGTTCGCCGAGAGCGATCGGCGCGCGATCGTTGATTTCGTCTCGGGCGGTATCTCGCTCCCTCATCTTTTGCGGTCGCATGTGAATTCTTCCCTGAAGAGACGCAGCATCCAAAATGCTCATCCCGGGACGCTATTCGGCCGACCACCCACGACACTCATGGTGGCGAATCCAGACGCGTAGGCACGAGGGCACGAGTCCTCTCTCGCGCGTCTCTCTTTCTTCTTCGTCCTTCACTCACACATCACGTCTTTCCGGCCTCATCTCCGGACTCGAAAAGCCGCATTTGAATGACTAAATGGAATCGAAGTGAAATGAAACGCGCCCGCCCGTGCCATTCACGTTCATGTGTCACGTCTCACTCCCGAAAAGCCGATCCGAAACGATGATTTCCGGCGACGAAACGCGACGATCCCGATGACTTTCGTGACTCAAGCCTTTCTGGCTGTCATGCGGCCATAATTATATGCGACAAGAACTGAATATTCTCTCTTTTTCTGGATGACTTGACAGAGCCAGGGATACATTGTCTCTATTACAGTATCGTACTATATTATGTATTCACGTACTCGTACAATTTGATAATGGCTTCTGATTAAATTTAGCGCTAAAAAGGTGTTAATAAATAATATTAAGTTGATGCAAAAGTTTGTCCCATTTTTTCGCTAAAAACATAAATAAAAAAAAATGGAACAAACTTTTGCATCAACTTAATATTATTATAGATACAAGATCTATACGTTATACTTAATGTTGTGGAAACTGTCTATTTTGAAGATTATTTATGCCGTAAGCCGAATCTTTAAACATTATAAATTTTATTATAAAATGATATATACGATAATCCGAAAAGACTGAATATTTATTTTGCAGCGATTTGAAAGTGAGAGGGTTAATGGCTCGCGGGATGTTCCAGCTCGTCTTCTCAGTCGTTGTCCCTCGGGCCTTCACCTTGTTCTTCCCGCGCACTTCTCTCGTGACGTATGGGATCGTGCGGAGTGCGTCCGGAAGCAAAATCGAAGAAAACAATAGTACGCCGGGGTGGTACAATGCTTTCCATAGCGCAGCCCCTGGCGTCCTTTCTCACACTCTCTCTTTCTAACGGAACAGAACGGTGATGCCGAGCGCGCCGGCTGACTTGGAAGACTCTGCAGAGAGGAAACTTGCCTCTAATTATCCTGTTGGGGCCATATAGTAGCCGCGTGAGTGCACGCGTGCGCTGCGCCGCGTACGTGAGTGCGTGCGTGCGTGAGTGGATGCATGCGTGCGTGCGTGCGTGCGTGCGTGCGTGCGTGCGTGCGTGCGTGCGAGTAACTCTGACGCGCGACCGAGAGGTGGACCGGACTTCAAGGAGAGAAGGGCGGCTCCAACGCAACGGAATATATTATAGACTCGTTCCTTTCGAGACTCGCGCCGGCCTGAATCTTGCTCTGGGTTTTTCGTGTTAACTTAAGTGTCCCTGAAACGGACTTTGTGGGAGAGCGCGGCGCGCGTTTGCAGGTCGCCTCTTCTTCCAGTTGACTTTTCAACGGTCCATCTTTTCTTTCCTTTTCTTTTTTTTTTCCTTTTGCAAAATCTCTCTTTTCGGAAGTGGATTATCGATTGTTTTTATATCTCCAATTGCGTTCTTAAACATAAACAAGTGGTTGCCAAACAAAAGCAAATCATCATGTTATAAAACTCATAATAGATAAAAAGAGAAGCTGCAAAAATTATTACGAATTTTTACACGATAAACATTAAATTGAAAATAATTAAGTGAATAATAATGAAAGAGAAATATACTTTGCGTTAGAAAATATAAGATTTAGTGCAGCAATGAAAAAATAATAATATAAGTTTTATATATATTTTGTTTTAATAAAAATACCTTAAAATTAATATATTCGAAAAATCATATGTCAATTTTGACGATAAAAGATTGATACCAATTACACATTAATTTAATGGAATGCCGAAATGTGGTTATATATCTATATCGAGCGTGTCCTTGAACTTTAAATATAATATGAAACAGTCTCTGAAAGGAACAGCCACGCAACGACGAGGACGAGTCGTTAGTTGTTTTTTCAATGAGGATCCTTACCGGTCAGACGGATCTGGATTCGCACAGTTAATTCACCATTGAAGCAGCTCTCGTTTTAACTCGTTGCACCGGTAAGACCGGGCCCGCGATCCGATCGTTCCTCGTGGACCTCAATTACCGTTCCTCTTCGTGTTCTCGCCCGACTCGCCAGTATAGAGAATATGAATTATTAATTGGATCGAAAAATTCGTTGACTATTCTTTTATTAAGTTTTCTTTCGATTAAAATAATATTTGTTAAATTTAAAAAAATTATAAATGTGTATACAAAGAGCAAGAAAGTAAAAAATCTCTAATGGAGCACATTATTGATCCGAAGATATATATTTCCTAAGAGTTTGCATAATTATTAATTATAATTATTAACGATTAAATTTATAATTATGTTTTAATAGATTTTCTTTGCTGTTTGGCACTGTGCTGGATTGATATATCATGCATTCTGTAAGTCGACTGTGATACACACATCGCAATCTTTAACACTAACTCAGTCGTTTTGCGGTATCGAAAATCGTGAGAGAGCCGATGCCCGAAAAGGGACGCACGACGGCGAAATTACTGTTATTTTCTCGAGTTATTTACTCAAGAATCTCGGAGACACTGATGGGAATAATCGAGAGCAGTTTCTGCTCTGTAACATTGTCAACTTCTTTTCGCAAGACAAAATATTTTATGTAAAGATACAAAAAACGACAAATTAAAAAATCCTTTTTCCTTTCTTTTTGGAAAAATCTGTAATAATATTAAGATTTTTAAAAAAATATACTATTTTCGAAACGCTTTGCAAAGTATTAAAAAAATATTTAAAGACAAAAAAAATGGGAATGTGTGTGTGTATGTGCTAGACCACACATATTATTATTGGAAAATTAAATAAAGAAATGTTTGTTACAACGACAAGCAACCTGCTACAGAGAGCGATATAAATATTATATAAAGTATACTTTACTTATTTTATAGCGATGTTTACTGATTCGTGTTAGTGTGAACGTGTATTATACAGATAGAATCCATAATATAAATAAATGTGAAATATTTTGCGAATATATAAATTTTAATATAAAGTTGGCATTGGGGGTAGAAAAATAAATAACAGTATCGTAAACTTAGTCATAACATCATCCGTTATATTTAACGAATTGCTGTCAAATTTTATTACAATATTTTTTATTTACAAAAAGGCACTGCCAATCACGAGATGTCGTTGATCGATTCATTCTGAGCGAATACATAAATCTGATCGATGTGCGAGCGATACATCGCCCGTGTATTTATACACATAATTTATGACATAAAGGATTAGTGTTGTCAATATTCAGGTACACAAGTCGACTTTCGAATATTATTTATCAGACATCCTTATATTTCACGGGTATTACCTAGATATGAAAATTATTTTAGAATAGAAAATCGAGAATGCTGAGGCCATGTTTATAATTATATTCTTAAAAATGACAAATCTTTTTTATCTTTTCCTCTGTATGTGATCAGTATAATATAATAGTAAAACATTTGTTTGCTGAAATGTGTAAAAACAGAGTCAAAGAAAATATTATATACAATATATATTCCCTGAATCTTTCTTTGATCAACAAGATTATTCAAATATTATTCTTAAAATATATAAATTTATATAATTATAATATTCATATAATTATATAATCTTAATATATATAACCTTGGAGCAAATATCGCTTTTATAATTATATTATTATTATTATTATACAAATTACCAATTATAGTGTGAATTGAAGTACATTAAATAGAAGTTTATAATAAAAAGGATATAGGAATCGATTATATTCAGATATTAAAATTTTATCCCAAAAATAATGTAAAATAAAATATATTAGATCTGAATACCCGCATGTAATTTTTATGAATTCGGATAGATACATGTCCGGTATAACCCGAGAAATATATAGACATATTATTCGGTCTATATATTCGATACTAACAATACTACAAATAATTATTACACAATAATATAACAATATATAAGTATAATTATCATATAATATAAATATAACATAATAATAATTAAGTAACGTAATAATGTAATGTACTTATGTATAAAATAGTAATAATTATGTATAAAATAATAATAATTATATAATATCGAACATACCGGAAAAACGATCCGAAATACCCGGACATCTAAATACTGACAGCACTAACATTTATCCATTAACACTCGGTTATTAACACGACCAGCAATACTGTAAAATCTCTACAAAGATTTTATAGAATTACTGCAATTTAATCATTTTAACATATGTACATATATATGTGTATAATTATTATTATTGTACAATAATTATATAATAGAATATAAATGTAATACACAAAATATAATATACAACATGATATATATAATGCAATGTAATACACAATATATAATAATTATTATAATTATTATACACAATAATAATTATGACATACCGATGGATTTCATTTTTGCATGATTTCGAGAGAGATATTTTATAGCATCATTCGCTCTATATGAGATTAAATATATGTACATGTGTGTTTTGAAATTTAAAGATTACTTTTATTTTTTTTTTTAATAAAATGCACATATTTCTTGCATTAGTTGATTTTTTTACATTAATAAATTTTTTTAGCTATTTTGCATACAAAAATCTGAAGGTAAGATATTTAAATATATCAAAGAATACGTTTTTCATAATTTATTTAAATATATTTTCTCATATATTTTTATATTGTCCTCAAAAAATCACGCAACTTTTATTTAAAAATATCTCTTTTAATGCATTGAATATAACATAATTTGAAATCGTCAAAATATATAAGCTTTTGAATAAATAATCAACTATCAATCAAGCGCGTTATCTATTTTAGAGAACATTATTATTATTAGATAGTAAAAGGTGAAAAAATATTTTTGCGATAATAAATTACATAATGTATAAAAAGATAATTAAAAAATTATAATTTTACATTTGTTGTATAGCTATGTACTTTCAAAGTACTACTTTTAATCGCATGCTTTGAAGATGTGTATTTATGCCATTGATACGATATACAATATACATATAGTTTTTAGAGAGATAATACATTAAAAAAATTTTTACATTTGTACAAAAGAAGAAACATATTAATTTAAACGACAAAGTGCAAAAATAGTATGACTAGATTATAATTAATGCAACAGCCGCTTTCTTCGTTTACCTTTGTGTCGCTTATTCATTCCAGATTTATCTTTGACCCTCTTGATGTGCCTTCTATTACTGCTGTAACAAAAAATAAAAAAAATTTATTAGTTAAATTAATATTACAATAGATAAGGAAATGAGTTTTTTTTAATAAAAAAGATGCCAGATTTTTATTTTATACTTTTTCAGATTTGACTCGAATTCTGTGACATTTAATGTTTACACTTTCACGTAAATGATATTGATTTTTTTTTTTTTTTGCCTAGATCACGCTTCTCGTTGGTAAAAGATGATAAAAAAGAAGCTATGCAGGTATGCGAGATGAAAGAAGAAGGGGATGATTTCAGGTAAGGGCGGTTTACTGCAAAGGAGTCCCGCTCGTCGTAGGCAAAAGCGAGAGGAAAAAGTGGAAATGAGAGAAGAGGAGAGAAAAAAGAGAGAACGTTGTACCGGTTCAAAAACCGACAAACGAGGGACGAGCATATCCTGAAAGATGCATTCAAGTTAAACGCGGCAAACGAAATCGTCTTCGTAAAAAAGAGAGATGGAACCTTAGATGGATAAAGGAGAACAGCGATAGGGGAAAAGTGAGAGACAGGGATAAGGAAAGACCATATATACGTTGAGAGATCCGAAAGTTACGTCCATCAAGATTAAAGTTGAATTTGAACGTGGGCTTTGTGGAAAAGGGCAAACTTTGAATTTTTTTACACTTGCTATTTGTTGAGATCTTTGAATTCTAAAATATTGTAAAAAGCCTTAAAAGCCTCTAGAAAGATAATTCTCATGCAGAGATCTTTTAACAAGAGAATACTTTATTTTCAAAAAATCATCATATTCTTCTTATATATTTTCTACCTTTAACTTGTTACATTCAATGATTTCTATTATTTTATAGAATTCAAGCGTTCCTTTATAATTTGCAGTGAAAAAAACAATCTTTAAAAATAATCTTTATTTTATTATTTTTGCATATTATGTTTTAATATTTTATACCCTTGTTATTAAAAGTAGTAGTGTCTTAAAACTCACACTTTATACAATATACATTTTTAAAAAAAGAAGGTGTCTTTTCTGATGATCGGATCGAGCGACTTGGAAATCTCGCTGAAGGGTGAGGATCGGAGGGTGGGGCTGAGAAAAAAAGAACGGTAGAGGAGGGATCGACACTGACGCACACACATATGCGCATTAACGTATCGTGAAAGAAATTGCGGCACAAAAGCGTCGCTCCTCGAATGTATACTCGGTACCCCCATTGAATGGAGTCTGCGATTTGAATGGACAGGGTTTCAGCGAGGGTTCGCGCGCGCCATTGTGAGAGGGCAAGGTCACAAATCTAGTCGGAAATTTCTTTGAGCTTCCCGGTAACGTAGCGAGACATTCACCCTTGGATGAAATATATGATTGCCAACTGGTGAGGGTGGCAAGGATGAGAGGAAATGTTTTGAAAAATAAAACGAATCCATGGAATATTATCGAATGTGCGTTCATCTGATTCAACGATAATCAATTGTAAGTTGTTTAATTATATTAAATAGATTAATTGAATTAATTATTGAGATAGCAAAATAAAATAACATTGTTTTAAGAATTTTAATACTGGAAGAGATTCTCACACAGATGATGTATCCAAGATCACAAGTAATATTCAAAATCAATTAATTCACAAAAAAAAAAAAAATATTAAACAATAAGATAAGACTGACATTCACAATTCTGACACGTGGTGCAGCTATTGAAGCCTTGCAACGTGAACGACAAGGTGACTGAATAACCCGCGAGTTACAAGTACGAGAAAAAAACAACGAGTCACGACACCAACCTTGAGAAGGACACGAGAAACCGACGTAGGCGTCGTCTCATTGATTCTGCCACCAAGTGATGACATCCAGTAGCTCCTCGTCCTCTGGACTCATCGGCTCGTGATTGTCGTAACTGTCAGAATACGCGGTATAAAGCGTGCCAGAGGTGCCGTAACCTTGACTTCCAGCTGACGAGGTTTCGGAGACGAAGCTCGGCGTCGGCGAGCTCGACGCCTCTGAACATGTTGTGGGAACGAAAGTCGGGCTCGAATTCTGCCGGAGATGTTGATGATGGTGTAGATCAGAATCGTGTAGGCTACCGTGATGACGTATTTCGCCGGTGATGCCACCACGTAGTCTCAACTCTGCCGGATGACCGGAATCACCGCCGATCCCATTGTCAGAACCACATGCGGGTGAATTGGAGGACGTGGAAGAGGTGGGCGAAGATCCGCTCGATTCGGAACCGCCGTCGTGCTCCTCCAGGAGACGTTGAAGACTCCTGATGTACTCCACCGCCATTCTCAAGGTTTCTACCTTAGACAGCTTCTTGCTGCCGGCTCTGGATCCACCGTGAGTCCCGGCTGTACTGCTACCCAACGCCTGCGCCACCGTCTGCGGTATGTGTTGCCTGAGAGTGGCGAACCCATTGTTTACCTGCTTCACCCTATTGCGCTCTCGTGCATTTCGTCTGGCCACTGAGGCAGGCTGATGCGGTACCGTGCCGTAAGGCCCACTGGATTGGCCGTAGATCTTGGAGCGCTTGCATCCATGTTGCAGGCTACTATTATTGGTCGGCATGCCGCTGGTAGAGACAATCACGTTGCCGCGATGGGTCTGCGCGCTCGAAGTAGCGTGAAGGCCGTGATGATGATGCTGCTGCTGTACACTCAGCATGATGGGTAGGACGCTTTCCTCCTTGGGCCCCACTAAAGTCATATCACGGGTCCGAATCCCCCACCACCCAGAAGCAGGAATCGTGGTAGCGCGTGCCAGGCGACCTTCGTAGACTGCACTGTTCGATATATCGAAGAGAAACTTCGTCGAGGTAAGTCCGATGCGACCCGTCCACACCTCGTAGTACGCGCGATCGCGTAAAAGATGAGGGGAAACGTAAACGGAGAAGCGTAAATTTATTTTACTCGATTGACCGAACGAATAGACAAGCGTGGGAAGAAAAATAAAACCGCACCCTCGATGCTCTCGGTACGATTCTGGCTCCCGAAATGCCTAGCCAATGAGGGTTCGGGGCCTTATATAGTCGGGGCAGGCACGCGCCATCTCCCCTCCACGAGCCCTCGTACTCGATCTCGGGTCCTAAACCCCCGGTCTTCTCTCTCTCTTTCCCCGTCTTACCGGCCCGCAGTACCTCATACCCTCGTGATTTCCCACTACTGCGGTCCCAAAGGCCCTACGCTGCCCGAGATTCTCATCTCCAGTCATCCTCGTACTAGTACGCCACTACCATTCCCATCTGTTTGCCGATTTACGTTTCAAAGCGCTGTTATCAATGTGACACATTGTTATCAATATGATAATGAGTCGTCCGCATGTGCTCGAAATAATTGATAAACTAATGTTATAAAAGGATAAATTCTATTTCCAAAGACATAAATTATATATTTTTTATTGCATTTTTTATGAATAACGTTAATAATTAATGTTTGAGCAATAATAAATATAAATTTTTATTATTTTATATCTTTATATATATAAATTATAGTTAAACCATAAAACTTAAAAAATAAAACATACGTATAATGTTATATGCAAATGAAAATTAAAACACGAGATTTTTGTCAAAAAAAAAAAAAAATACTGGTGACTTATAATTGAGACAAGTTTAAGTGAATACCAAAAAAAGTATAAGTTTTTTAATACTTTAATCACTACAACATACTGTGAACTATTGTAACTATTGCAAAATAATATGCAACATTCTGTAAAAATGGATTATCATTTCAAGAAATTTCGGCAGATTATCGATTTATTAAAAGATTTTAATCATAATTCATAAGGAAAATATAAATGAATAATCTATAGTTGAATATGTTAATGTAAGGCCCAATGTCTATACAGCCGAATTCTGCGTTTCTCGTGTGAGAGACACTGGTGCGCGTATATGAAGGGTCCACATCCCCACCGGCCTCGCGGTGTCTCGGGGATCGAAATTTGAACAGTTACCGGGAGAAAGAAAAGCTGGTCCGGGGGTCCGGGCAAGTTGATGAAGCGAGACGACGAGAGAGCGAGGTGTAGAACGCATGACAAGGAGGCAAGCCTGGGGTAGAAGAGGAAGAAAAATGATGAGGAACAAGGAGTGGGAGGAGATGGAGAGGTCTGCGGCTGGAGGGAAGCTGTGCAGAAGACGAAGAGGTATCGGAGGAGGGTGAGGGAGCCCGGTGGCACGGAACATACGAGTACCCGGGACGACTGCAGCGGCGGGGAGAGAGGAGAGGAAAGTAGCGACGGCAAAAGAGCACGATAGCGATGGGTACGATTGTAGCACGTGTCTTTCTTATACAATGCGTATAATTTATTATAAATACATGTCAGCTATTGCATAGAACAAGAGAAAAATTGAGAACATTTTAATACAGGTGATAACATATGGCCCATTTTAATTATTGAAACAATTGTATATAAAATTAAGCTACTATTTTTAAATTTATTAATATGATAAAAGAAGATTCAGTTTTCTCTTGAGAATTGTGACAGCACTCGAAAGGAAGTAATGAAGAAAGCATACAGGATATAAACGTATATTTATATTAGAAGGTTTCGTCTCACTTTTATATACAAAATCATCATTTATTCTATGGCAGAGAATGATATGATGCTTCTAAAAAAAAAAAAAATTATACGTGGAACGAACATTATCCCGCTCACGGCCGTCACTAGTAAAGAAGACATGTATGACGACAAAGGGGAAGGGGAAGAGACGCGAGCCGTCCTCCCTTCCTCACATTCGTGGCGCGCGCCTACTCCCATCCGCTGGCTCCCTTCTCTCCCCTACCATCCCGTCCGGTTTTATCCTCAGCGAACGGAGCGTGCGTCTACGTGCGTGCGTGTACGAGGGCGCACGCGTGCTTGCTCGAGCCTCGTGCGCTTAAGGGCGCTTGTATGGGGTGGAGGGGAAGGGAGAGGGATGTGCGCGCGCGCGTACCCATGTGTGTGGAGTCGCGCTCGCGCATATGCGTGCTCGCGCGTGGAGAACAGGTATACGCGTTCCCCGCGTTCCTTTTTCCTCCTTTTCATTCTCTCTGGCGGTTCTCCCGCGTCTCTCTTTTTTACAGGTTTGTCTTTCTCCTTGTCGAAAAGGTGACTCGCGAGGAGCACTATAAGACGACGTAGAGAGGGTCCTGCTTGGACAATTTTTACGTAAACGTCAGTCGGATAGATTCGGATAAATGATAGATGCGCTCTTTGAACCCCTGATAAGAGAAAGAGAGAGAGGAAAAGAGAGGATACGAATAGAAACGCAAGAAAGACGGACGTCTCAAACAGCTGAATGTTTAAGCGTGAACGTGAGAAGCAAAATATTACATATATATAAGATACATATATGTATAAAACATAACATATTATTTTACAGAGCTGCAAAGTTTACATTAATATAACTATTACACAGATACATTTTATTAATTTAATTATTGAGAGAGAACTTGTCATGGAATTCATATCATATGTAAATCTTAGGGGATACGAATAACATTTGTTGTATTAAATATCCGTTATTGATGATGCAATTAATAATTAATTATTTTATATATAATTATATATAATATTTAATTAAACGTGAGAGAAAAAAATATATACGAATGGCGTAATCTGACGTAGAGAAAGGAATTCGAAAGCGGATACGACGCGAGACGGTGATGTTGTCAAAGAGGAACCGCGGCAATCGTGTAAAGGACAGACAGTTTCAGAGAATTTTCTGAACATACTTAATAGCCTTATTACCTTGAAAGCTCCGAGTTTAGAATTTATTCCGTAATTATATATTCTCGGAGCTCTCTCGCGCGCGCGCTCGCGTTGCCTCGATTCTCGATTGCCAGACACTTCGCCGCCAATTACCGTGAAATTAATTACCATGCCGAGTGGTGGAGACGAACGATGCCACGTTCTTGCGTTCTTCACAAAGTCAACCCTTGCCAGCCGATGCAACTGCGATCCGACTGCGCGTTGCAGTCGTTCTCGCGCCTCGGGCACGGTTTTAGATGATCGTTCGGATCATTGTCCCGCGCGATCATAGAGATTAGGGGTCTCTCTGCTTGGCCGGATGAAGTATGGACCATGGGTGCGCTATGCAATTGTTACAATTTCTCGAGCCCTTCTCTTCTCCATCATTTTCACGACGGAGGCGTTTAGAGCCGTTTAGTTCTTTATAATATACGTTTGTAATAACATACTGGTGTTGATTTGTGTCGATTACACGTTATCGTAAACAGTCTCACAAGTATTTAAGTAAGAAGGATAATGATAGTTGTGGTTTGTCTCTATATTTTTAACGTTCTCGTGAAAAATATCTGTCTTTTGTGTCAGGTATGTATTACAATAGAAAAGAGTTTTAATTTTTATTTTTGAAATGAATTTCTTTTGGGAAAAAAATATTTTATTCGTATACAATGTCGCAGAGAGAATTTTTCGGGATCTCTAATTAACTGCAGACGCTTTCACAAGACCGATAATGATCGTCCTCGAAAAATTACATCAAGCAAAACGCATCATCACCGAGTTATTTATAATAATAAGGACATAAATACGTCTGTATATATACTTTACTTTCTTCTTTTTGTGGTAAAAATCTTAATAAATATAAATATAACCAGCGCGTAACTTGTAATAATTCCGGCACCAATTAATTACTTATTAAATTTATCAATAAATTTATGACTTTTTTACAATAGCTATTAATTATATCTACAAAAATATCGAATTTTTTACAGTGTATAATAATTACACACATCGATAAATTATTTTATGTGTTATCGTAGATGAAATTTGCAAAATTTTTTTTGTAAATATATTCTCTGACATGTGCAATGCAGATTTGAGGCAAAAATATGGATTTCCACGTGTTGGCACGTTAACACCGGCTCGCATATGTAATGCACAGATAATTGTGTTCCGGAATGAATAGGGGGTGGTGGAGTAGGCAGTCCGAGGGAGAGAATTTACGCTTGCGCACGTTTATTTTATAAAGGGTCATGTGGGGTTGTCGAACAAAATATAATCGGCGATACATGTGACGCACAAACGTACGTAGGCAGGTCGTATGCGTATCGGTGCGTGAGCCAACGTATGTAGCATATGTCGCAGCAGGTTGGCCGGATACCGATATTGCTGATTAATTCCGTTCATATGGACAGAATTTGAAAGAATTTTATTAAAAATTTTTTTAATTTTTTACGAAAATGAAAAAATTAATCACGGTGTAATTAATTACTAAAAGATTGAAAACATTATCTTGATTATGCAATAATTAAAATATTTATGACATGCTGACATATTATAGATGTTATCTAAAATATAAGACACGATAATGATCAGTTATAAACTTATTTGACAAACTTTTTTGTGAGCTAATTTTAAATTAATTATAAGCGATAAGAAGCAGACTCAATATTCAAATAAACGGTACGCGTTATTAAGATGACACTAATAATGATCATCCACGTTTATGCCTTTATCATTCCATGATTAAATTGCACTTTATATCCAGACGTACATTGATGGGCAACATGCACTTGGCTTAAGAGACGCATAAAAATTTCAGACAAGAAAATGCTTATCGGAATTTATCTTCCCAACTCATTCTTCTTGAACCTTACAGAAAAAGGAAAAAGATACGTGTGGCCGCGATGAATTAATTTGTGAGATATGTATACACATACATACGTAATTAATTTTTAAAATTAAAAGACATAATATGGTGGTGTCGTATATACATAAAAGATACATCGACGCAGTAAAATACATGTTTGTTTTTAACTTATCTTTTATTATCTCTATTAAAAAAACCTTGAATTGCGGAAACTCTGCGCTTACCCCGCGGGAGGTTTCCAAGGTCAACCTACGAGAGAGCTCGCTCATCATTCCCTATCACACGGTGCGCGCTAAGAGGCGCGTTGTATTCCGAATTAGTCACGTTTAGACAAACACGTTATTTGCATATCCCGGGGATGCCGGATTGTGCGTACGCGTGAAACTTCGCAATTACCCCGGCGCGACGGATGCACGCGCGACCGAGCGAGCGAATGCAATTGCTGCGTGTGACAGCCAGCGCATAATTCTCCGTTTAAACATAAAACGACAAAGGCTTTACGGTTCCATCGACCGCCGCGAGCGTATCGCCGAGCTGATTAATGATCCACGACACGTTCCGACGAACCGCCCGGTTCGTGCTTTTCCATGCCTCGCGCCAACGATCTTGTCGGCATTATCATTGGGAGAGATGATCTTTCCACAAAATCGGCAAATACATCGTCCGCGTATGTAAGGATAATCGGACAGGATAATACAGACGATAATCGCTGTACATGGTGTCTACTCTTCAAGGTTGTAGTCGTTCTGTTTTTTTGAAATTGGCTTTTTTAATCTTGACAAAGAACAAGATTGATAAGCGATACGTAAGAAAGTGATGTTTATACTAAATTTTCCAAATAGAAAATTTTTATTATGCTGGTCGAATAATCTGTAATTAATTATCCGCAGTAATTAAATCTACGCTTCTATTTACGTTGTCCTCGTTAACGACCGATTCGGTTAAGTAAATATTCATTGATCTCATAAATAGCATTGCGCAATGAAGATGTATCTTTGATCTGCGATGATTCTTTCAGTACATACATACAGGATGATTTTAAATTAATCTTATTGCAACAGCAGTCAGCGACAATTAAAAATTTATCAAATATATAATTATTGATAGAGTGATTTATATATTCCGGAAAATGTTCTATTTTCTTATCCTTGAAAAGAAATGCATGTCAATTTAAAAGCAATTTTTTTCTCATTATATAATATATAAATATTTTATATAAATATAAAGCATTAAAAAAAAAATTTACTACAAAAACATAATTATCAACAAATTTATAATTTTAGAATCGTACATCTTGGATCTAATAATTAAGCAGATATCGTTCATCCTCCTCGATAATACAATGCAATTGGAATACGGGAACAGGAACATTTAACCGTCTACAATCCGCGATCGTATTGTGTGTCGGATTCACTGGCACAGTTTAATCCGGTGTAATCGTGGTTTCTCCCCCGCGTCGGATATCATCTATCTCTCCATCACTGGTTTACGTGTGTAAGAACGCGTGTACGAATGGCATCGTCACAAGATCGAAGGATCGAAGCTCGACGATCGGCAACGACGATCCTTCTCGTTGAAGATTTATCGTACGAGTATACCGTGGCATAATTCGAGGTGGTAGGGCCTTTTGCGGCGGATCACTCGACGAGTCATTTTTCACGTGAATGCACAAAGGGAACTCCCGCCATTCGGTGGGATATGGCGCACGTTCGCACAGAACTGTATCTGGCTAGGCTATCTGCTTCACGTTGGGACGGACGGGTCCCGCAGGAATTTCTTCTGCTCGACAAAAGAATCGACGGGAATCATGAGCTTGCTCGGCCGTTGAAAGGATCTTGATCGGGAGCTACCGTTGATCGTTGCCAATGATTCGAGGCGGCGATATCAGTCGGATAAATATAAGAATCGGCTACTGAATGACCGCTCTGAAAATCGATAGTTTTTTTTTTTTTTTTTTACAAGGGAGACTTGATTGGTCGACAATGTTTATATGAATGCTTCGTTTAATTCCGCGCTATCTGACGACGTTTTTTTTTATAAATGAAACGTTGAAATGGATACTTAGTCATAGGTGTATTCAGAAATTGCTCTATGATATGTTACGTCATAGTACTATGTTCTGTACCGTCGCGCGTTTGACGACAATGATTCCATTCATGCTTTTTATCGCATCGCGCTTTATCGTGCCGGCTAATATTAAATCGCGTTTACACGCTGTTAAGATTAGAAGATAAAGAGAGAGAGAGAGAGAGAGAGAGAGAAAGGAACTAAGAATATAGCAAATTTATTCTGTCGTTCGCAGTTTTTCAAATCTCAGATATCCAAGTTTTCTCTAAAAGCAAGGCAACACACACATTATTCTTCCTTTCGTCGATCCTCGCAAAAATTCTACAACAAACGCAAACAATGACGGAGATTTGTTTCGGGTCACTTTATGGCTTTCCGGATTTCGAGATGCCCGAGGGTGTTTTCTCACCGCGAGAGAAAAATATCGGCTTCTTACATCTCTCTCTTTTCCCATTTTTTTCTTTTTTCCTCTCTCTTTAACGATATTTCTACCTGCTACCGTAAATCGTATAGCGGCGAAGGGCCGGTATAATTTTTTGACGACGTTATCTAAGTTGTCACCAGTGTCGCCTTTTGGCGATCAGATGCCGAGGAATGTCAGATATTCCGAGATAGTCTTAATTACAAGCATCGGGATCGAGTGGAGACCTCAAAGAGGCAATCTCCGTTATAAAATCCTTTTTCCCCCCTTTTCGCTTCCCCCCCCCTCCAACCCCCTCCCCTCCCATGCGGTGGCTCTCATGACGTTGAAGAATCGAATCGTGTCCTTATGCATTAATCGATTAAATCCCGAGGGACCTTGAATATATTAGCGGGAGAACAAGACGCCGTGTGAGAGAGAAAAAAGTTTCATGGACCTTTCTCCTTGAACCGTGTTGGATACTGGCAACGGCTGAATTATCACGGAGGTGCATTCGATTGAAGCTCGATTCATACTGTTCATATATAATCTCAAAAAACGAAACAAAGTGTGTATCTCTTTTCCTCTTCAAACACTTTATTCGATATAAAATCCATTCACTCTTTCGGTGATCCGCTGAACAGATAGTGTAAAATGAAGAAATTCGTCGACTGATGCTGATGCATTTGCCGACGGAAATACTTTATACATAGATAACGTGAATTAGAAATAGTGGAATTATTTATAATAAAGTAATGGAAATTAAAATTGAAATTTTGATCCCTACAATTGACGTTACTCGAATGAAATGTTATTTATAATCCTGATAAAAAGATTATATTATATATGAACTAATTATCGTTATAACGTTAAAACATCTATTTTATAAATTTGTTAGCTTTAAATTAATATTGATATATCCTCTTAATGAGCATATGTGCAAATTGTACTCATTTAGAAAATTATGCTAAAGCAAAACGAGCGCGAGCGAAAATGCTGTGCGCAAGTAATTGCAGTGATAGCTTCTGGGACAGGCAAGGTAGACACGCTCGTTTACATTCAGCCACCTACAATTTTCAGGCTGGCACATACTGTGAGTCGCTTGGCACGCGATTCCACGCGCGCCTCGTTGACATGCAAATATCGGGCAGCTGATGACAACGCGAGGGTATGCGACAAAGCGATAAGTTGCATGCGGACGTGTCGCACGGCTCGGCTCGGTTCGGCTCGGCTCGGCGCGGCGCGTTTCCACTTTCACGAAATGACGTGGTCTACCCTGAGAGGTCGGATGCAATCGGCCGGATGTCAAGGTCTCGCGGTCAAGGACGCGCGCACGCGAGGCCCGTTCGTTGTTCCTGTGACCCGCGAGAGTACGGGGTCCAGGGCCCCGCCGCGTCTGTCTGCCACGGTCTCGAGGTACCATCGCCGAAAGAGAAAAAAAAGGAAGAAGAAGAAGAGAGAAATCGGAGAATAATAAAACTTACTTAAATATCTTTCTCTCGCCGCCATCGCCATGATCGGGGATAATAACAAAATATACGGATATGCATCAGCTCTTTTGGCGCGTACCGGCAACACCTGGTTATATATATATATATATATATATATATATATATATATGCGTGAAAAAATGAGCAGGAATGCTGCGGATGTGTGGAGGTTTTCCTTGTAATCGCCGACGAGTAATGTTTTACGTCTCTAATTTAAATTTAATCGATCATTAATTAAAGAGAAAATTGTGTGTGAACGAGGGGATTTTATGGGAAATGGCATAATTTGATTCACAATCTAAAATTGAAGAGGTTCTTTTTACAACTCGTGAATATTAATGATATTATCGATATTTTTCTTGTATCGATATCGCACACAGATATATAAGATTTTATTGCGACACTTGATTGCAAACATACAGAATATTAATGAATATTTTACTGAATACTTTTGAGAGTAAAAGCTTACTAGCGACAAAATAGTCTTAGATTTCTTTTTATAGCTTGAATAAAACCAAAAGCAATATTAAATATAAATTATTATTTTGATATTTTTATATAGAATTATGATGCATAAAAAAAAATTTCGCATTTTTTATTTTATTCCTCTTATGATTTGCTTCTAATCCGGCTTAAATACTTAATATATTTTAAACAAATAATTCACATCGCGTTATATTCGAGACAACAATTACCTAAAACGGTATTTCGGCAAAAATTCACACTTATCAAGACTACTTATCAAGTTTGTGTTCACATGTAATTAACTTTATCGCAGCGTCACTCTGTGAAATGCTGCGATGGCCAATCGCGCAAAAGGTACGATCGATTCACGGGTTATACGCAAAAAGAGTGGGCCTCAAAGAGGGTGCCTACTGTTCCGAGGTGCTAAAAACCTCGATAATCTCGGCTGGTAATAACGAAGGACAAACCCCAAAAAGGATCCACGAAGGAGGGCGTGGCAAAAAAAGATACTTCGGAGCTCGAGAGGGAAAAAAAGATAAGTGCGTAAGACGAAAGCGAGGAAAGTGTATGGGAAAGAGAAGGAAGAGGGACTAGCAGAGAGATTTTGAAGATAGCGAGTACGGCGTGAGTTCTTCTTTCGCTTCTTAGTGCCGATGTTCCGTTAATTACGCATCGGCCAATCGTAATTATCTTCGGCAAGATAATGAGCCGATTATCGAGACAGTGTCCAACAAAAAAACCGATCACTTTTACCATCGTCATCTTCGCTTTGCTATATATACGTTTGCATCGATTGCCGATGACAGTTGATGTAAGTAAAAAAAAAATGTTGATTTTATATACTTTTGAAAAATCTTGTTTTACTGAGGAAAAGAGATTTTTTTCCCGAATTCCCAGATTTTAATTCCAATTTTTAATCGCCATAATTATAGAGATACTGTGACAAAAATTTTCATTTATGGAGATTGTGTAGTTATTACATAAACTAGATACTATGTATTTCGCGAGAGAAAAGAAGAAAGAGAGAGAGAGGGAAGACGATATATTGTGATCGAAAGAATGAAAGAGAACGAAAAAGGAGAAAGAGGAGAAGATGAAGGCAAAAAGAGTCGGCCTGGAGACGAAACGGCAGGTGGAATTCGCACGAAATTTACTCGCGACGAATTTCGCGAGAGTGGCATACAGAATTATATACGCGATATTCATTTTCTACACGATAATATGTATCACTCGCAGTAACGTCTGTTAATTTTATACTCTGGCAGGATCTCGATCGGTTTCCATATTCGGACAACACGACATATCCCTCGCGATAAAAGTGCTCCTGTTCGAGCGACGTCGCAAGGACATCGACTGATATTATTTCCTATCATCGCGTAGTATCATTCGTAAGAACTTTCGCATTTAAGAATCGCACTCGGCGCGATTTACATCTCCAAACTTGTTTTACACGCTGCGAACACGAACGAATCGCAGCTGTCATTGGGTCTTTTATCGGACAATTTCCGAAATTAAGGATAAATTATAACATTAAAATAAATGGTCATAAGATCGAGATACTTGGGTAAACCATGGCAGTTTCTCTCCTCGAAGTTCAACGAGCGACAAACCTATCGGCGACGTCGTTCGGAATTATTAGTGAGGTGTAAGCGACGACGCGTACCGACGACTTCTCCTGGCGCTTTTCACGATCCGCGTGTCCTTACTTACTTTTACATCGATACGAGAGATACACGACGACACTTTTGAGCATGCGGGTCTCCGAGACTACCAATTACGATGGCAGCTGCCGCCGTCTCTCTATATAATGCGTCCGCCGATTCCTAATATAATGCATAATATAATACATCACACTACAGATATCGACATTTGACTATTACCCGTCAACTTTCTAGATAAATTCTGTACCAGAAGACCTTCGGCCTGAAAAAAAAAAAATAATTAAACGCTGGCTGATACGCGGGACACCTGCGGAAACATAGCCGTCCCGTACATAGCTACGTCCTCAAACATTAATTTGCGTTTAACGGTGAAGAGAATGATTGCGCGTGCGCGCAAAAACAAATCAACATCTCTCAAATCGCTAACTGCCTTTAATCGCGATATGCGTAAATGCAATCAACGTGTATATTGATGAATGATAAACGACGCGCCATGAGGTAAACAGGCATGTATAAATGCGAGATAAACGTGACGCAAATTATTAATTCATTCGGCACTTAGTTGCTTAGTGATTAAAGTTGGATTGTTTGAAATGTTTGATAAAGCGCTATTGAAATTACATGAAAAATTGAGTACTCAATGTCATGGCTACGAAGCTTATTTCACTGCAACTAATTGTGTTTACAATAGATATGTATTTAACTTGCATGGTGGACATTAAGGAGCGAGTTTTGACGCTGGCGGAATAAAAAGACCACTTATATGCTAATGTAGAAGTTCTTCATCTTTTGACTTTAGATATCTATCAATTAGCAAGTATGCATAATTAAGTATACATCTTCCACGTATCTAATGTTGCATACTTTTAATTAAGTGAAAGTATTACAAGAGCACACGAGTGTGTCTCACACACACACGCGATTTCTCTCTATATTATCATTTTTTTATTGACCATCATTTACATTTTTGAGTGTATAATTTAATTTATTATTAAATTATTGTACAATTTAATTATTGTTATTAAATAGTTGTATAATTTAATTTTTAATTAAAATTTTCATTTCATGACATATCTGATTTAAGAATATATGATTTAATGTAATTATAAATAAATGCGCGAGAAGAGAAGAGAGAAAGAGAGATGTTATATACAAGAATCCAAAAACATATTAATGACACGCGCTCTCGCGATTCGAGGTGCGCGAACGCGTGCTCCATCAGGATCATGTACATAAGCACTCACGCACGCACGCGAAAGAAGCTTTATACATCAAAAATTCATCTTTACGCGATGCACCTGCTTGCGGCCCACAAGTTTGTTTAATGTCACGCGTTACGTCAGAATGAGAAACGCTTTGAACGGAATTTTTGCTGAAGAGAGGATCAAGGCGTATGTGTAAATGGCTATACTTATCCTTTTTGGCGGGGAAAAGAGATCAAAATCGTAAACTGTCAGTATACCCCGTCGATACTAATAACATCACTTAAACTACATTGACGTGTACTGCATAGCTTGTCTAAAAGAGGCGACTTCTCTTTTTCGTCTCTCTTGATATTAATCTCGATAGAATTTTATGGAAGATGAGGACAAATTGAAGGATTTCTTAAACGAGATAGCAAACAGCACATTTAAATTAGCAATTATCAATTTATTCATTAATTTCATTGATCAGCTTATACTATTTATCGATTTGCACCTGCGTCAATAAATTTTCGATCTCCGATGCTGCTCAAGGCAATCGAATCGTGCATTATACTCGATATTTGATATACGTACTAATCACGTGTTGGAAATCTGTCTGTGTATCTAACAGTATAGGAATAATTTTAATCCCCGAATTTCACTATTTTTTCTTCCTCTTCCCCTTTCCCTTCCTTCTCTCTTTCTCTCTCTCTCTCTCTCTCTCTCTCTTTCTCTATCTCTCTTTCTCTCTCTATATTGGATCCAAGAAGTTAGGCAAGGTGTCGACGGTGGCTGTAGGACCGTTGGGAGTCTGCTAGGTTGCAGGTGACGAGTCCGGTGGTCCTCTTTGGCGCACGACCCAGCCTCGGTGTGAGTATATACATGCGTGCGTGCATGTCACCGTACACGAGAAGGAGAATGGCGATACACAGGGTGCCCATACGTCAGTGCGAGAAAGAAACAGAGAGAGAGAGAGAGAGAGAGAGAGAGAGAGAGAGAGAGAGAGAGAGAGAGTGTAAGGTGGACAGAAGACGAAACAAGATGACAGAATTCGGACTCGCGCGATAAAGAGAGAGAGAGAGAGAGAGAGAAATACGGGGGAAAGAGTACCCACACATACAGAAACAAGGAAGGGGGGGTGACGGAGAGACGAACCTGTAAAACGGTGTACCAAGAGGGCCGCGGCGGAGGGCGCGTGGCTGCAGCTGCCGTTTTCGTCGTGCCTCCGCGTGTGTGCGTGAGCGCGCGCGAGGACCACGGCGAGAACCTGGCGCTTTCTCCTTCTCTGATCCTTTCCGTCCGCGAGGCTCGCGCGCGCGCCTTCTCCGTCACGATACGCGCGTGCTGCTCGCTCGCCCGGTGCCGTGTCGTGCGTGGCGTGGCGCGGCGTGGCGCGCGCCAACACTCATTAACGCGAAACTGGCGGCACTGGGCGCGCATACTTTCCCGCGCGAGACGCTCGCCCATTCTTCATCGATTAAATTAATGCGTTCGTTTATATAAATCGCGAAAGCGAGACAGCTTAATGGCGAATGTCTTAATGAGAGGTCTTATGGCCATTGAATTATGCCGATGAGTAGAAAAAGGAACATTATAAAACGAATCATTAAAATAGTTGTGTGGCAAATATTCTTTGCTTGCACTCGTCAATTTTCAATGGCGATATTAAATCGTCAACTCTCTGCGATATGTAACTGACGATAATGCGATTTTTTTCAGCGATAATAAATTTTCTGCTTTATAATTATATGATATATTGCATTCCCGTGCAGCTCTCTTGGCCGCTGCATCTCGATCGAGACTTCGATGATCCGCCAACTGTTTTTCATAACGGTAGCTTAATTAAGACGGACCATCCCAACATGCAACTTGATGAATTTTATAATGTACCATAAGTATTTGGCAATGCGTGCCAGATGAGAGAACTTAATGCGTCAAAATTTTATATCCTGAAATTTGCTGTATTTCGTAATAATGCATTCACTTAAGGAAAGAAAAAACATTGTGAAAGTGTAAAGGTATTACAAGATACAAATTAATTTTAAAGTATGTTTCATGTCCAGTTGAATTATATATATATATATATATATATATATATATATATATATATATATATATATTGTAATATTCAAATGTATTATAAAACAAGTTACCAGATACCAAGAATAATCGATGGATAAAAAAACATTATTTTATTGCAAGCCATTTTACATTCGATAATCCTCAACATCTAATATCTCTAGAAATTATTTCGTGTAAATGAAATGTCTGGAATGATAGATCAACTCGATGTTTAGTGAAGGAAGCCGCGTTCTTAAACCGAAAAATGAAATATAAAGATACCGTGTCTCGGTGGATCCTGATAGAGGAATTTTTCATAAAGCCTTAATTAAGACGGTATCTGTAATCGCAGAATCTTGATTACACGGCACCTTTATGAAAGAAAATCTCTTAAATCTTTTCACGTTATTTATGTAATCCGAAGAGACTTCTCGCGTTATTTATAACTTTATGCTGATTAATAATATGCATTTTTAGGCTGGTCACTCAGATAGCTAATTTCGGCTAGCTAGCTTCTCCAAAAAGCAAACATTTATATTTTCGTGTCGGCTCACACAGCGGGATATTAAAATAGAGTCGGTAACGTTATAGATATACCTAGAAAAAATTGAAAATGCCACACACACATCACGCAGAGAATACTTTGAAACATAATATACTATTAAAGTTATAGAGAGACTGTTATATTAATTCGGCACAGGGGGTACATACGGCGCGGTGCTCCTTGAGGAAAGAGTGAGGATAGCTTCTGGTGGAGATTCGCGCTTCATGCTGAGAACCCATGATGAGAAGAGAACCGGGAACTAACTGATAAATTAGCGGCGGATAACGTTAACATCCTATCAGCCGCTTGTAACCTCTTTAGTTAAATTAGCTGAAATTTAGCGGCGTCGCAGCTGGAGTGGTCTTTTCAATGATCTTTTTTCTCGCCAACAAAATGCGTCCGCGCGTCGAATGCGTGGACCGCCGTTGTAAATAAAAGACCTTATAGAGTTGGTTGATCAAAGATTCTTGATAAATTGACGCAAATCTCGGCGAATAAGAAAACGAATTCTTCCTGGAAATATCACGGACGACTTTGATCTTGGGTCTCACGGAAAATATGAATGAACCGGTTACTAAATATCGCAAAGTTTGCCACTGCCAATTAGAATACCATGGAGAACTTAACTCTAAGCCTCTACCAGTCGGACGTATATCGATAAAACGGACGTGAGTCATCGATGTTGATGTGAGTCATGCCTTATTCGATAGAGAAGAGAGAGAGAGAATTTTCTATAACAATGCAATGATCTACGATATAAGTTTTCTAATAATTATTTTTAAAACTGGAATCCTAATTCTTGGTATAATCTTTTCTTATTCGTCGATATAAAAATACAGTTTTTAGTAACACGTTGATATCGATGAATCCGTGATTGAAAGATACGTGTAGTGAGAGAAAAAAACGATGTTTGTGGCATAAGCTGTCGTTAGGAATATATTAAAGTGCGGCATCTCGGTAATAATGTTCAGTAAAAGATTAGAGATGACTACCGCTATGTTAATAGAGAAACAGTGAGAACTTTCACGAAAAACACCTGCGATAAATCGAGAACCATAAGATTAAGAGACACGTAACGTCTGTTTTGTAAATACATGCTTCTCACTCTAATACCTTTACTCGATTATTAGTTTGAAATGACGTTCTATCTCAGATGTATCTCGAATCAGGATCGAGAAAAAGGATTGACTCAAGAGCCGTGTGCATCGATCGATACGCAACACAGGAACTGGCGCGAGATTTCGCGAGACAGGCCTCCTTTTTGCGCAGACCGCCCCACCTCGCATCAGGTCGATTGTGATCGGCGGATAGGGCACTTTTTACGACATTATCCCTCGTGACGCGGCGACGATCGTTTATCAATGCGAATAATGATGACGGGAGTTTGCGCACACAAGTGTCTGGTAATAAAGCCGGTGCTAGCCGCGGCAATAATGATCCGGTCTCTCGCCGGCTCAATGACTTGAATGCGAGGAATTGAAAATAATAGCGGGGTAGGTGGGTATTGTGTGTCTTTGGTTGCCCGTGCTTTTTGTGAAAGCCTCGCCTCCCCCGCGTTTTCTGACATGACCGAGCACTATGGCCGAGTCCTCGGTCAAACTCGACGAGCAACGGCCTCTCAAAGGACAATCGTGTCTGATCCTAACGGAAATCAAGTGTACGTCATCACATTGTGAGAAAAAAAAAATCATTTAATTATCAAAGAATTTTTAAAGAATAGAATTTAAAAGTATCTCTCCTCATTATTTTCTCATTAATATTTCGATTATGCCAAAAAATATTAGAATTTATATTTTAATATATTTATAATAATAGTTTTATAAGTTTTATAAAAGTAGAATTTTTCAAGAATAAAATTTATAAGTATCTCTCGTCATAATTTTCTCATTAATATTTCGATTATGCTAAAAAATATTAAAATTTATATTTTAATAATTTTATAATTCTGCAAGGAAAAGGGAACAAAAGAAAAGTTTCCGAGAGAATTAATCAGAAATTATTGCAGCTACCATATAAGAGGATTTTTACTATTTCATTTTTCATAAGGTTAAGCTTTCCCTTTCGCTCTCTCTCTCTCTCTCTCTCTCTCTCTCTCTCTCTCTTTCTTTTTCTTTCTTGTTCCTTTCTCCAAACAAAACTGTAAATATTTTGGTATGCGGCGAAGCTTGTGCCGCTCAAGTCTCTCAAATTGTATGAAGAAACGTAAATTTTTGTTTGTTATAAAGACGTTGGCAAAAGCTAATACGATTCTCGTATTTGCATTTTTATCTTTATCCGCGAGCAATATACAGGTAATTTTATTACGCCGAAGTGAACGCGAGCGTGTTGAAACGATTCTCTCGCTTATGCAAAGCAGAAAAAAGTGGAAAAAATGTTGCAAAGTGTACCCTGTGTCAACGTAGCGTGCAATATAATTCCAAGTCGTAACTTGCAGCGGCACCCGAATCGCCTCGAAGACATCGGCACGATTGTTTCTGTGGCGGTAAGATCGTCGTATCTTACGGAATAATCATTAAAGAATTACGAGAACAAGATCCGTTTCGCGAGTAATCCTCTATTCGTACCGCGTCATAAAGTACGGTCTTTATAACATTCTTGCGTTAATCCGGACGGCGTGAAATTTTGGGCGAGATATTCCTCCAGGATGTCAACCGCTTTGTAGTTGTGATATTTTTTTTTTACCTGCTCTGCAGTAACTTTATAAATTCAGCTCGTTATTCGCTATATTCCCCGTAATTTAAAGCCAAAATGATCGTGATATATTGCTAATGTGCATATATATTGAGTATAATAAATGATGCTGACGATCATCTCCCTATTCTTTTTCTTAAAAGATTTAGATAATTTATCATTAATATTCCGAAGAACATTCCGGATCACATTTGATGAATAAATGAAAGTATTCGTGGGCTTAAACACATTGAGTGACTTCCCAGATAATATAAGTGTTTGTGATAAGTCGTGTTTATAAGTAGAACGTGGATACATACGCGAAGAAGAGCGAAAGGAACAGAACGCCGACAAGAGTAGAGGGGATCGTTGGCGCGTGGCTCCGATCCTCTCCCCTGGTCCCTTCACTTGTCCGCCGATCGCCGACTCGCGCGACCGTTCAAGAAGATAGAAAGAGAGAAAGAGAGAGGGGGAGAGAGAGAGAGAGAGAGAGAGAGATAGATAGATAGGCAGATGCCGTGGTGGCTTCTTTCGGGTTCTGGCCTCTTACCCAAGGCGGCATTGAAGGAAGGCACGAGAGAGGAGCGCCGGCACCAGCGGGAAAGACTGTACAAGAGGCAAGCACCTGCCGCGGGCGCACGGTGTCGAGTCGCGATCGCTCATAGCGCCTGGGCCCCGGCCCCGGCCTCGACCGTCTACATCGGTCGGGGCCCCTATGCCCACATCTCTCTGCCCATCACGAAAAATCATCGGTTAGAGAAAGAGTGAAGCGCGACACACGTGTACCTGTCGCATAAAGTAGCCGAGTCATTAACTAGTCTCCCCCTTGTTTTCCCGAGGGCACCATTCCCCCTCTCGCGTCGTCATCATCAGTCGCCTCGTCGTGTCCTCCTGGATAACGATCGCGAAAGAATTGCGCGGTCGGAATGGGATCCATTTTTACCGAAAGGCATTATTTTGTCGATTTTAATTGGGTTAATAAATAAAAGCGTACTTTAGAGTAAATGTGGGGTTTCACTTTGATCGTTTAAAGTTCCATGATGTGACTTTTTGTCTTGGTTTTATGTGATTTTGCGAATCTATCTGTAGGCTTGTATATAATATGTACGATTCGTAGGTACAAACATATGTTTGCTTGGTTTTATTATTTTTAAAATGCCGCATCTTGATTTAAATATATTTATACGTAGAAAAATTTTAGTTTCCGCAAACAATTTTGCGATTGCAAACTTGGTAAAATAAAGAAAATATTTCAAAAATTTTGGCCCTATAACAATATAATTTTAATCTCTAAATAATACACATTTCTCATGCTTCATAATCAGCAGATTCAAAGACGAGTCAGCGTCCAATTATTTCTTCAAGCATCTCATCAATTTCGTAGATTTCAAAGAGTTAAAAGTCGAGAAATGAAAAAAGCTTTTCGAGAAAAAGAAAGGAAAGAGAGTCAAGGGAGAAAGTCAGACCAGTTTGTGTGTAGATGAGTGAATGTGAATCGTATGCTGACAACGGGCCCGCATGATCAAACTAAAGAAATAGAAGACAAAAAGGAGATGCGAAAGAACGGATGAGGCATGATGAGACACGATTGTACACTGATCGGCAGTACTAACCCACTGAACGCTATGTCCGGCTCAGCCGGAGACCGGTAAGATTTTTCTTCGCGACCGGTCTAGCGGCGTCTAGCTTTAGTCTGCCGTGTCTCGAGGATTCCCCTTCTCTTCGACGGGAAACGGACGAGGCGTGAGGTACGCAGAAGAATGCAATTCATTGATTAATTACGCTCTTGATTCTAGACGCCTAATTGGCGAAGCTTTCCATGAATTTTGCGAAAGTTTTATTTCACGCTTTAATTTCATAAATTTTTATTAATTTTTGACCATTTTATTTGAATTATATATATATCAAATTTTTGATAATAAACGCATTCGGCAAATAGCATGATAAGATTTCTATTTTCTTTTAATTAAACTAATATTTCATTAAATTAATAAATTTTTTTTTTTAAATTCTGTAATGTTAAATAATTCAATAATTGTAATCATGATTTTATTAAATTAAATTGTAATGAATAGAAAGATTCTGTTATTTACATATTTTTTTTCATCGCAATTTATATTAAAATTATAATCTAAAAATTATTCATGTTTTGATACTTAAAAATTTTAAAAAAATTATCCCAATTTCTTTCATAAAAAATGCATAAATTTAAATTTTTTTAATTTTTTGATGCAAATGTATTATCGAATTTATTACAGTTTATATATTCTTTTACATCTTTCAAATCAAAATATACAGACAATCCTTATTTTAACGAAAATTATATATGCGTGCGCTTTGCATACCGTGAGTCAATCACTCACATTGCGACGCAGTTGAAAACAAACGATGGCCGGAGATTCGATAAGGGTGTCGGAGAAGGGTGGCGCGGATTGTGGCGCCCTATGGTTCTGATTACGTCCAACATCACCTGCCCCCCGCAGGTGGTGTTGCTCGCCGAACGAACAAGGAAAAAAATTTATCCTCGTGTTCATGATCGGTAAACAACTGGCGGACAACTGGTGAGTAACCGTGCCTCGACAGTGTCACTTGCGTAGATATGGCTCAACCCTTCGTAATCACATTTAACAAAATCCGGTGAAAACTGTCCGGCCGACAGTCTCATTATTCTAGTTTGTACGGTTGAAGTAGAAAATTTATTCTGCTCTGTCATGTATAAAAAAAAGCTTTGCTTTTAATAGATATTATTCTGATAATAACGCAGACAGAATATATTTTTGCAATGACATTTGCAGTCTGCTTATAAGTTTTTGAACATACGATAAAAATATCATTAATAAAAATGATCACTTTCTTCTGACATTTGTAATAAAAAGATTATTTCGATAATCTTCGATAAAGATAATTCTTTCTTTGCGTTTTTATAGATAATCTCAAAGATGATGATTTCGTTTCTTAATATCACTAGCCGAAAGAGAGGAAATGTATACATCGGTATCGATATTGGATTTTTGTAAGCCCTATATATCTCGCGCAGTTTGTTTGATCTGCTTTTATCACTGATCACGGTTATATATACCGATACAACGGTTCCGCACACGCCGATATATATTTTTTTTCATCCACCCTCGCTTTCCCGGCAATCACTTATGCGGGAGTAGGCACCTGGCCACCCCCGCACGCGCTCTTATCCCTTTGACCACCTTGCCGGGATCTATGCATACTTGCACATGTGTGTATACTTGCATTCGTAATCCGGCATACTTTTACCTTCGACCAAGGTGTTATCGGCAAAAGAGAGAGAAAGAGACATAATTCATGTCATTTAGATTTTCAGACAAATATTTACGCAGTTTATTAATGGAGATACAATGCTGGAATATTTAAAATGTAGATACTTAATTTGCATATATGATTATTTACATTTTAATTTTGCATCTATCAATGCTTACAAGAATATACGTCAGATATTATATATAAAATATATTAACACATTGCAAAATATATTATAAAACATTATATCTTATAATATTTTAAAGAATATATTATGAAATATTTTTATAGAAATAAAAAAAAATACACATTAAAAATCTTATAATTGCAGAAATCCATTATTATAATCAATATATCGAACGACCGCCAACGTCTTTCGATCATCAGCTCCTTATCCAATTAACGCGTCGACAATAGCTCGGTTAACTCCCGCCGATCACTATCGAGAACTATCGAGAAATCATTCGGCGAACAATCGCGGCGGAATCGCAGGAAACAAGGCGCTCTTGAGTGAAACTGTTGAGAAGCCCGACGAACTGACAACCGAGGCCAGAAGTCATCGGCAAACAAACCACGGGGCATCCTCCCGAAGCCCTGATACGCGTCTGCATGTATGCTGGTACGCATTGGTGCGACCACAATCGCCACTTCCGAAGGAGAGAAAAATCCGAGGTAACGATCATGCGGCAGATGCGAGCACCTATACGCATACATATATATATATATATATATATATATATATATATATACGCATACATATATATATGCGCCGTTTCTTTCGAACTGACGTATAATCGTCAATAATAGATGCAGCGAAGGCGTATTCAACCCTTGCTGCGCGCCGAGCCTGCCGCGAAAAACAGCCGCGAATGCAACCCTCATCGTTTCGTGGAAGCGGTATATTTTACATGAATAGGACACCCCTTCTTCCAAATTTCAGGGTTCTGTTAAGGGTATCAATAATGGTTTCTATCGAAATTCTAATACACAATCCTTTCCGTTCTTTTGTACGCACAATTTTGTTTTTAATTTCTTTTTCTAAAGTAAATTGAAAATTTACGTGAAAAGAAATTTTTTTTGAGCTGTTTTTTTTTTTTAATCGCGATATCTGAGAATATTGGAAATACCTTATTTTATTATGATGTGTTTTATTAAATCGAGTCGTTCGCAAATTAAAATTTAAAATTTATATTGTGTAACGAGTATCTTAACCTTAGCTATTCAAATATCTATTCGCAATGCGAGCTTCACTCCTCATTCCATTGTCGTCCCGACATATCAATCGTGAACGATTCGGAGAGACTTCAACCCTTTTCCGCTCTAGCACGAAAAATATCTTTTCGAAATGTGGAATCATCCCTTCGCGCGCTCTCCTCTCGCGGAAACACCCGGCTCCTGTTTGAATAAGACGCACATCGGGTGCAGCTGTCAGAAAACGCTGCGCGTTTAGATCGTCCGTAGCTTTTCCAGATTTTTGCGTGCAGCAGGTGATGCGGGCACGCGACCTTCCACATGCATACGCTCTCTCGTTCTCGTTGGCCGTTGTTGGTCTTTTCGGTGCCCGCAGGGAACCCTTTCGAGAAGTGGCCACTGTGAATTACGAGGATCGAGATCCTCCGGCGAGGCGTGGGAGAGCTAAGGGGCAGATGCCAGATTTTGGCGTTACTGCCAAGGGATGCGATACCGCCGACTGCGTACGTGTCAAAACAGGATTAATTCTTCTCTGACTGCTTTCTATCTCTCTCTCTCTCTCTCTCTCTCTCTCTCTCTCTCTCTCTCTCTCTGTCGTTTTTTCTCTCAATGCAAAATCGTGCAAATATGCCTCTTATTTATTTCAAGAATTTTAATTCTTTCTAAAAAATAGTTGACAAAAAATATTTGATATTTTATTTAACGTATGAGACACATTTTTAATACATATATAATATATGTAATTACACGAGATGAGTGCGTTACGATAAAATAAAAATTGCCGGAAAGTGCGGCTTGCATAGCGAGTTCTCACGTGATGCGGAAATGAGCAAGGTAATTTGTCATTAAGCCGCACGATAGGTTCGTGCGAACGTATCTATGTCGCTCGCGATTACTCCTTTTCCTCCAACGAACCGCGCGTTGGATGATGTAACGATAATGCAACGAGCAATCCTCTCTATTCCCACGCAAAACAAGTATTGCGTGGCACGCACCCGAAATTCTCCACCCTCGTTCGTTCACCACCTCGCCCTTCCGATGTGAAAAAAGGGATCGGGCTCTGCGTTGGGGGCCGCGTTGTGTAATTGCCGGCCGAAGAACGAAAACCGCCAATAACAGCAAACTATACCTGGATTCGACGCGATTCCACTATCTACGACCATATGGCGCTTCCTCCCAACAAGAGAGCTCAACGGTTTCGCTACGTGACACCTACATGTATATATGACTCTCACGGATGGAACATTACTTGATTGAGATTGTTTGGCAATTGATCGCATCGTGGTACGCCCCCCTGAGTATAAATAATGCGTCGCAAATTGCAGTTTATTCTGCAAAATTTCGCGTTTTACAATCGTGGAAATATTTTAAAACTGATGTTTCATGTAATAATGAAGTGAAGAGAATTTACATATATATGCATGTTATATTTGAAATATGAATATATAATACGTGATCTGTATTTTTATATTGATCGACATGATTTGTCATCGTCAGTTACTAAAACATTTTACCCAAAAAATTCCAAGCTTTGTTGTCTTGAAGGCTATATTTGCATAATTAAACTATTTACAAAAATAAAATTTTAATTTATTTTAAAACACAAAGCAAGGAATATTTAAAAAATCAAGCAATACTTTTTGAGTTTTAATTTTAAATTTTTTTACTTGATGAATTATTATAATGAATTAAAAATTATAAAGATTCGTATTAATTAGTCTTCCATTGATTTTTTTTTTTTTTTTTTTCTTTTGTTACAATGGCTTTGAAGAACGACACCCTGTGTAAGTATATACACAGTCTAGACGCGTGAAAAGGATCACAATAGTGAGACTATAAATAGTGTCCGGACCGCCAACCACATGTTATCAAGCCGCGCATAAGCATAAAACAGTGCGAATTGCCTCGTGAAACCAAAGAAATTGGTAGCAAAAGGCGACAAAGGCGATAGCAAACAGCTTTGTCATTTACACTGCGTGTGGCTCTTTTTTTTCTAAATAATTTTCAAACCGGGAAACTTTATATATTTTTAAAAGGCAATACAAACTTTTTTGAGATTTTATCATAAAAAATTATGATCGATAATTTCCTTTAGAGATAAAATAAACTTTCGATTATACAGATCGTAAAATATAAAAATAATTTTTGCAGTAATTAATAATTTAATTGCTTAAAAGAAAATGAATTGAAATGACTATAATCAAGATTTCTCGAGCTCGCTAGAAGAAGAGAAACACAAATCTTACGATCGCCAGCCACATGTCATCGCGTCGTCTGTTTCGCCCGGCAAGGATACACTGTGCGGAATATATATGCGAAAAATAAATAGGAGGTCGTCGAAACCGAGAGCGAGCGAGCTCCTTGCTGGCGAAGAAGCCGCGTGAAAGCGCTCGGGGAGGAAAAAAAGAACGCGCACGGAACGTGGAGAAGAAGAAGAGGAAAGAGAAGAACACAAAGAGGAAGAAGATAAAAAAGAAGAGAGGAAAGGGTAGGAGAAGGTGAGCGAGGTGTGTGAGTACTTCTCTCGCGGGCAGCATTTATACCGTTTACGATCTTGCTGGCGCGAGCGATAGACGAGGAAGCGACGCGAAGAGCGCGAGAACAAAGAGGACAAAAACGAAGAAGGCCACGCGAAAGTAAAACCGTCGCGGTTTACGGGGAGGGAATTTTACGGCGTAACCCATAGAAAGAGAAAGACTACGGCGCTATTATTATCTATCTTGGCAATAGAAATTGGCTGCCTTTTAATAGATATTCGTCTCTCTCTCACAATCTTAATGATACCCGAGTCAGGAGAGTCGAAGATACAACAGTACCGGTGTTCGTCGATCATTTTTATATAAGAATATGAATGCGAAATTAGCACACATACGCGCTGTATTTTTAGCATAATATATGAAATTTCTCAAGAGAATGAATCGCGTGAAATTATGCATCGTACCTGCATCTCTTTCCTCGGATAATCGCGATGACGGGGTCAATTGCATTCGTGAAATATTTTGTTTAATATATTACGTACAAGTACTTTTGTACGATAATTGTTTTGGTTTACATATGCGTATATATAAGCGATCTATGGAAGTTTTCAAAGTCTCTCTACCGATTCTTGAACCGTCTGGGATGAATACGTATCTCATTGCCTTTTTATTTTGCGATGGATTTTGACCCCGAAGAGAAAGAATGCGAAAGTTTGGCATCAGATGGTAGAGCTGGCGAACCACCAGACCATCGTGGACCATCTGGTGATCCATCGTGGCATACGGCGAATATCCGAACGGGCGTACGAAAAAAGATTAAAATCCGATACTTGGGCTATATAGAAGTCTAGAGCTAAGTAACAACAGGTAGACAGACGTTATTGTAAGATGATTCGTCGTCATAATTGGAATAAGTTTACGACATTGAAATGTAATAGACATAAATATTCACGGCAAGCAAGACAATAATTTCTCTTCAAAACGATCAAGATTCTTTTTATTATGAAAAAAATATTTTATCGCGAATAATATTCTTGCAATTCTTAAAACTTTAGATTTAAATTTCATTCTCGCATTGCATTTTACAATTCAAAATTCTAATAAAATAAATTATCTGTAGAATTATTCGAAGAATAAGATTATTATCGAGATCATATCTTAAAGACTAGTTATCGTTCGATCTTATCATTGAGAAAAAATAATATCAATTTTTAATAAAGAATAATTTCTCACATACATTCGTTTAATGTGTGACTTAGTATCCCATGTATATATATTAAAATTATTTCAAGTTTCCAAACATCATATATTTTTGCAATACCGCCCCCGGTGCACGCTGGTGCAGGTTATTCCGTCGGGATTCTTTTGTCGGTGCGCGAAGCCGAAGCACGCGTGCTGCACGTGCCCCGTTGCGGACGTGACTCGGCCAGCATTGCGCCTTATATTGCGTTAACCGTCTTATTTTGCCCCGGTTGCGCCCTGAAAAACAACGCCGTCCAGCCACGCGGCCGGTTCGGCGCCTGAAATTGCGACGCCGAGCCGCGCAAGCCGCGAGTGTGTGACCTAAAAATCCCATTTAACTTTCCACGTGCATTCGTCGGGCGCTGCCCGAAGAAAGGCCCGGGTCTTGCTCTTCCCTCATGTTAGATCTGGCTACCGATCTGTGGCTCGCGTTTGTCGCGAATAATTTATTTCGATATTCCGTAATCATTTGTAATTAGAGAGAGGAAGAGATAATTTGAATTAATAATTATTTCCATTTGTCATAGATAGAAGATAGTCAGAAAGATAGAAATACTCATCAATAATTATGGTTTTAATTATATCGATAATATAAGAAATTTTATAATAATCATATTTTTATGTTCGAGATCTACATATAAGAGGTTTTTCAGTTAAACTTACATATAAGCGCAGCATATTCTATACTATCGCTTCTCTCGTAAAACTGAATTTAAGAGCAAACTTTCGAATAGGCGTGAAAAAGATCGGTGAAATGGACCGGAGGAAACGCGCGAAAGAGTACCATCTCGTTCGGTGGTTGTTTTGCCTCGATTAAGACCAGAACTCTTTTTCCCCGACAAGCTTGAAACTTGGTCCCCCTTTGTCTCCCGTAGCGGCACGTACCCCAGTTTCGGTGGAGTGATTTACAAGTCACTCCAGCATGAAGGCAGGTGACCGGTGCCGCTCGAGCGCTACTTAAGCGCTTACAAGAGTTATGGACACGACCTCTCGTCGGGAATAAGAGAAAAAGATACTCTCACGACAATAGTAATTCTACCCTCGGATCAGATCCATCGCGTGTCCTCTATCCGTCGATAATATGCAAATTTCCTAGCGTTATACATGGCTTTCGCGTGCCAACAGCAATACGTTTTTATACACCATGATGCGTTTTTATATTTATTTTACGTGTGTTCACGGCGATCGTTTCGATCGTGGACAAGATGAACGGTTTATCCGCGAATCGATTGCAAGATTATGCGAAAGAGTTCCGTATGGATTTTACAGGAGACAACCTTAAGAGTACACAGATTAAGTCCTCGTATTTAAATTAGTGATCATGTAAAATGTTAAGAATGGTTTTACGACGAAGAGTGTTTTTACTTGAAATAAGGCGGTAGGATCGCTGAAAAAAGAGTCGATGTTTAACAACGGACGGCTTCCTCCCAATCAAGATTTTCGGATCCTCAATCGGCGGACGGTTCTTTTTTTTTTCTTTTTATCCTTTATTATCTTCGAGAAAGGTCGAGTCACAAGCGCGACGGGTATCGTGCTGGCCTTCGACCGTAAAATCATCGTCCAGTGGAGGTCCGGAATTTACCCCACGTACATCAGAGTGCCGAGATCGCTCTTGGAATCGTTCAAACGTATCGAGACGTAGTAGTATGAAAGATTCTGGAGAAGAAAAAGGAAACGTGTCGATAGAAGTCATCGGAGTGTAACAATGCCCGTTCGAGCATCACAAAACTTATTCTACCTTTTATCACGTTATTCCCTTCTCCATGTTTGTTTTATTTGGCGCGTAGTACATGACAGAAATAAAATCTGTAAACTTTGACATTTTTTTTAGATATCTACGACCGTAAAAAAAAATATTCTTTATCTTCAAAATCACGAAAAGCACATTTTTAAAAAGTTGATTTCGCGATAAGCACGTCTTTTAAACTTTCACGATTTTCCGAGGAAAAAATGAGAAAATTTCCGCGTTATAAAAAAAAATAAAAAAAAAAAAATTGAAACAGGTTTTTCTGAATCCTAAGAGCAGGAGAAAGAGCAGAGTTATTTATTAAATGCAAAAAAATTGATTTTGAACTACAGGCTTAAGCGCAGCACGCTAATGTGTCAAGGTTAGGCGAATCCGCAATTTCGTATCTCGAAGAAAGGGTAAGAAAAAGAGAGAGAAAGAGAAAGACGATCTGTAATATTAGGCGACGAAATCGTTAACACGGCTGAGCCGCGTACGCCCGTACACCCTTCAATTACTTCTCACGTACCGCATCGTACTTCGGATGGGTTATGGCTTGCACTCACGCACCGTACCGTGGCCGTAATGCACTACGCAGCGACTCGACACCATAAGGTAACCGTAAATATCAGTTTAACCGAGAAACCGATCGTTTCGACGCGAAATGCGAAAGTTTACGCGCGGCGCGAAAGAGATGCCCCTATCACTCCTCCGGATCATTTCAACACGCGTGTTACGGAAAGAAAGGCTCGGGCGGATGCATGACGGAAGCGGAATCAAAAGGTGCAATTTCGCTGATGTTTGTCAAATTATTTTCTCCTCTTCACACATATTTTTTGTCCATATTACTACGTTACATTCTTTCTTTATTTCGTTGTCATTTTTTTTCGTATTCTTTATTGCATTAGATATGTTTAACTGACACGTGAATTAAGATACAATTTTATTCTATAAAAAATCTCAGTCCATTTTTAGTTGAACGCATCTAATATATATATATATATATATATATATATATATATATATATATATATGCTTTATTTTTATAATACATGTGTATTTTCAAAATAAAATCATCTGTGCTACTGTCTTATCTTTAGTAAGATGGTAGGATATATTTGATTGAAATTATTCATTTAACGCTAAAAATGGAATTAAATAATAAAACGTAACATTTTTATGAAACATAAATATTTCATTTACGGCGTGTCGCGTTCTATAAATAGAGCACAGCACGAGCGAAGTGCAACGTAATACCGGTGTGACGGCACGTGCTCCCGCGCACACACAACTTGTCGACCATATTGGTGCGGGTGTAGATACGACGCGATATTTGTTCGCCGAGGGGGCGGGGAGGGAGGGAGGAAAAAAGAGCCGAGGGAAGGTAGGTGAGAGGAGATGGTAAAAGACTCGGCGCTGAATCGCCTCGTTGTGTCGGCGATCACCCCCTCCTTTTCTCCCCGCTTTTTATCTATTCACGCGTGCGTCTATCTCCGTCCTTCTTCCCCCTTTATCGGACACGCTGTTGCGCATCGTTTTTTCTCCCGCGCTCCATCAAGCCGACGCTCGAGAGCCTCGGCCTCTCCCCTCAGCTACCCGCAGGAAACGTCGGCTATCTCGTCGGTTATCTCTCGCGGAGAGAAGGGTACACACCTTCGTAGTGTCAAATACACGGAAAGCGATTTTCAGCCAAAGCGGGATCTGCGATATCCTAACGTCGCTTTTATGTAGTCTTCTTAGATGACAGAAGATATGGTTTTTACTGATTCGGAGATCAAATCGTTTAATCACATTTACAATAATTTTGAATTTATTACCCGCTCTTTTGACATTTTTAAATCTCCTGCTTGTCTTTTGATATATCTCTTTTCCATTGTCTAGGAAATAGAATATTATTTTGCTTACAAAGTATAGAAAGAAGCGGCAAAATTAATTTCATCTGTCACGTCATCTGTCTTGTTAAGCAAAATGTAGTGAATGAATTATACTTTGTCGCAAAATTGCAACGATGCGAAAATCACCACCACGAGATAGATATACAACAGCATCGTTTCTTCAAAGAAGTATCAATAGAAACTTCATATAACATACCAAGATCTCGCCGCAATTGAAATTCGTCTTACCGACAGTTTCATTAAAATCGCTTTTCTTCGCGGCGCTAATTACTTTGGTAAACTCATCTCACGCTGTTGGCGCCGTCAGAAATCCGCTTGAACTTTTCCTTGCTCTCGCTTCTATTGCACAACTTGTTTCACAGCTTACCCCCAAAGTCGCGTTAGCAAGGCACCGCTATTCATGCTCTATTATATCGCCGCGGTCTCGCCGCTTTTTACTCGCGAGTAATTCCTTCATTCGAGGTTTCACGTTAATAAGGTGCTTTTACGCGCAAGCTGTCAGCTCGTCGTCGGTCAGACTTATAATTAGTTAAAAACTTCTTTGACCGTGACGCGATTTTTCCCATACAAATCGTGGCTCCTGGCTATGTGTTTTACTGGAGGAAAATAAGTATCGACAAGTCGAGAATCCTGTGTTTGCCACTTATATGTCATGTATATGCTTGATGATTGACGGTAATAATGTAAATAACACGAGTCAATTATTACAATCATCTCAATTTTTTAAAATTACCTCTTTTATTACATGTGGGCGATTCGCTTTTTTAAATTAACGGGGTTATTTTATGCCAGATGAAGAATCATGTAAATTATTATATTATTACCATTTGAAATCGTGTCTTCCTTCTGTTGAATATATATTTATTGTAATCAATGCTTTCTTCGAATAAATGGCTTAATCATGAGGCTTAATAAATGGCTTAATCATATAATTGACAAAGAAATGAAAAGCAAAATGGCGTATTTATTTATATTAGCATAAAGAAAGAATGTATATCATAAATAATTAATTACATTTTTAATTAATAATAATTTTTAAATTAATTACATAATTAATTTTATTTAATGAATACAATTAGCTGCGTGTTTATTGTCAATCTTGATTCTTCGTGATTCCGACATTAATGCGGTGCTAATTCCCCAAAATAACATTTAATTTCTGTGCCGAAAATATTAACGCCTAATTGCCGGGGGTTACCCGTAGTTTAGGTATGCAAATTCGACCTCGGAGTGTCTCGTGCCAAACTGCATAGAGATTCGTCTGAAAAACTCGTTGGGTCGAGCTGTTAACTCGAGAATATATCAAATCGCATTCCACAGAGAGAGAGAGAGAGAGAGAGAGAGAGAGAGAGAGAGAGAGAGAGAGAGAGGAATGTAGTTTCTGTGTGTCGCCAAGTTGACGTTAATAACAGTGATTTTTGCCGGCTCTATTAGGATATTATGCACGGAAACTTTGTGTGATGTCGCGTTACAACAGAAAAATGTCCGTGTTGCGGATCGTTTAACAAAGTTTACAAAGTCTACGCGGGCATAAATATTCATACGTTATTATAGGAGCGCATCCTTTTTTCCTATTCGTTTAGATTTACATTTTCAGCTTTTACGTTGGGCAGCAACACACGCACTATCGTCAGACGCCGACTATCGAGATGCCATCAGACATTCGTGACTGAATCCCCAATACAGGTCCCGTGCCGTTCACGTCCTTCCAGAAATTACCGAGTCCTCTGCAGCTCGCAGACTGCACCGGCGCTGCATCAGCATTTTAAGCGCGCGTGTCCTTACCGATGCAGATCTATTTGACATATATCGATGTAAACTGCGTGGCGATGATTTACGTGGCAATAGGAAATTCCGGTGGAGCGAGGATTAATCCTTTATTCTAATATGGTATGTACTAAAACTTGCAACGAGAGTCATAAATTTCCAAAGTTATGTCGACCGACAAATCTTATATGTTTTATACGAAAGAAATGTGAAAAATTTTACTCAATAATTCTTTGCCATTTTTACGTCAAGTAAGATGGAATCGACATGGTTCTTTAACAATCGGCGCATACTTAATAAACAAACTTTCTTGACATTTTTTTTTAAACAAAATAAATTAAACATTATATATTTATTAGAGGGAAGAAAGCTGATAATATTAAAATAAAGATGAAAAAATTTAAGATTAACTTGATTTCTGTGAAAATTATTTCGACTGCAAATAAATATCGTGTTAATAAAATGCTGAATGTCTCGCGTCACTGAAATACAAAAACCCTTGCCTCTAAATCGCGATTGCGTTATTATACTCGGACGTGCGAATGCCATCAATCCGGTGCACCGAGGCTACTGCTGCAGCAGCACGTGCGCGACAGAATAGACGCTATCGGGATTCCATCGCGCTCGCGTGACCGGACCGTCGATAGAGCGTCCCGTGTGCCATTTTCGTCCTTTTAGAAATTAGTAAATCCTCCACGCAGACTCTCCGCGCCGTCGACACTCTGCGCGAGCGTCTCTCTATCCTTCCTGGTGGATGCGACGGGAATAATAAACGCGCGCTATGCCGAGACTGTGCGTCGGCCAACGCAATCGTCAGTCCCTTCTTTTCTTATCTTGCTCCTTTTGCTCTTCGATCCGTCTAGCTGGAGACACCTTGCCACGCGCCGGACTTTTTCCTCTTATCTTCTTGTGTCAATGTTTCTCCGTCCGTGACGTTCAGACGCGAATAAACATTTCTCGTCGCCGGAACGCATTAACGCTATTTTTTCAGGGAGAGAGTAAAATTTTTCATATCGCGCTACTCTCGAGTCTTCGAGTAAATTTTATGTTTACTATGGTCAACGTGCGGCTAGTTAAATATTTGTTTATTTATGTCGGTTCTCTCTCTCTCTCTCTTTCTTGGGTATATCCGAGCTCTAAGTGTATTTGATGTCAATGTGAAATTTGTAAATAGAGTTTTGCACCGTGTATTCACGGTAGTTTAGAATTTGTATACTCTTTTCTTGACGGAAAATGTTTTGGAGAGCCTGCGGTTGATTCTGCGGCGGAAAAGACCGGCTTTCCCCACGTGAGAAAATCTGGACCTGCGTGTCTCGTGGGAGCGAAAAGCGTTTTGAGATTCATCTTTCGGTACGTTGCCGAAATTTCAAAACTTTTGTCTATCACTCCTTTTACAATGTAATGTATATTCAAAATTGATGACTATTTTATGATGAATGTGAAAGTTGAAAAATGCCTGAATGCTCACAATAAGAAATCTTTTTGAATAGATGCTAAATTATATTTTCTAAAGATGGAAGGTAGAAAAGTTTCAAATATAATTTTTTTACATATATTTTTTATATGTTTCATCATTTTATATATTTCAATTTTAACGAGTCATTTATTTTATCGCAACCATTCTATCCTATGAAAATGATTTTTATGCACAAAAACAAGTTTCCCGAAAAAAAAAAAAAAACTCCTTCGCATCACGATCGAAATGTCGTGAGATCAGCCGAGAAGATAAAATTTTGACGCGGCTCTGACGTAACGATTCAGCAGTTCAGAGAGATCGAGACAGGAAGAATGATATAGATGCTTCCGTTAGCAATCGAGAATCGATTCGTAATCTTTCGGAAAATCTGCCCATTAGCGATTCAATTTTACGAACGTTTGAAATCTTCCCCTTCCTTCAGATCCCTCGACTGATATATTCTTATGAATAGAAAAGCTGATAATTTTTATAATATCATAATTTTTATCGCGTGACGCGTATAAACGGGAAACAAATGCTCATTTTTCTTAATATCCTATATCTATATTGAATTATTAATTATAACCATGACAGTTATATTCTTCGGGCAACGCGGCTAATCCTTCGCGAGCCACTTCAAAGGACGAACTGGTCCAAGGGCCTGAGGGATCCGCGATGGTGTAGCGGGAGAGGAGGGAGTTCTCCCGACGGGGTGTCTCGTGGTCAGCGAGTGAAAATAATTAATGCGCCTCGTTAACTCACGAGATAGCCGCAATATGTATACGAACTTGGTGGGGAGTGTGTAATGGATACTAACGAATAGTCGCGTCTTATTCGCTCCTCACCGGCCAGGATGTGGTAATCCACTTTTCGGCAGGAACCGATTCGTCGGGTGAATAATTAGGCCCGTTCACCCCCGGCGCCGTGCCGGGCCCCGAGATGATCGAAGGGATCTTTATGGTCGTTCGCGAACGGACCCATCCTAGGATGATTTAATAGGCGGCTAGAATGGCGCGTTTTAAGTTTCTCCGTCGTTAAAATAACGACCCCTTATTAATTGCGTCCACCGCTTCGTCTTGCTTTTGACAGTCGGCTATTGAATCTGATTTCAGAACCGATTGAATGATGCGATGGATCACGCTATTTTTTTTCTTGTTTTTTTTTTATATAAACATTTTAATATTAATAATATTTTTAATGATTAAAATCGCGATTATTTTAAAATTAAATTATTCAGTCGTCGATCGATTTAGGAAAAATCGAAAACACTGATGCCTCGAACGAGTTCCTTTATTGTGTAAACATGGAGCTACAGCTGGCCGAGTCTCTTTTTTGGTATTTATAAGGATTCCCAAAGGTATGAGAATCATAAGTATATCAATAGATATTTCTAATAAACTTTCATCGGAAGCAACATAATAATATAAAACATCGCTAATTTTTTTTTACTCGTAATTTGATTAAATAACAAAATATATAAATATTGTATAATTAATGAATTGCCATTCCTTTATTTAAAATTTTATTATAACTATTATATTTATCAGTTAACAAAATTTATATATAATATACAACTTATTGTAACAAAAATGTGTTACAATAATTACACATGACATGATATATAATTTACTATGATAGACAAAATAAAAATTAACACACACAAAGAATGAACGAGAAAAAGTGCCAACATTACATCATAAACGTCACAGCCATTGACATCGTGTTGAAGCAATCTGACAGTAATTAAGAGCAACAAATTGCGCGAACGAATTAGTGGAATCAAGAAGTTGGAGACATCGGCCAAGGCTCTTTTTGCCCGGTTACCGTTTTGCGGACGTTTCTCGATCGAATTTCAGGAACGAAAGTCGACCTCGATCCCGAATGCTCGATCATGAAAGCACGAGTACAATTACGATGACGATGAGGTAGTTCAGGCACGCCTTCCGTGATCGATCGCGAACGAAGAAGAAAGGCCGCACACTATAGTGAAATCAATTGATAATTGCCCATCAACGGATGGAGTTGGCAATTAATTTTACGTAATTATCTATTTGAAAAGCTCGCGCGCACTCTCGTCATAATTAAATTTTTATTTGTTATTATATTTTTTACATTATTTATTTTATTAATATAATTTAATTATAAAAGTAAAAATAATTTTTCGTCGACTGGTTTTAACATTAATTATACAAAATTTGGAGCGTGATTGCGTTATTCATGATTATCATAATATAAGCCGCGGTAATTTTGGAGATTTTAAAATAATAGAAGATACAAATATTTTTTCGCAATCCTTACATGATTTTCTTTTTGTGTAATGTTTAAGATAAGCGCTTCGCTTGTATATCTCAAAATGAAATCCGTCTCTTCATAATTAGGTACACGGGCTCGCCTTTTTCTTAATCGGTACTCTACGTTTGGTTCCTTTTAAAAACTCGCCTTTAATTTGCAAAATAATTTGTGCGCGCGGCGGTTATATTAATAATGAACTGTCGCGCACAATTAATTGCGAGTTTCGTGCTCTCCCAGTTTCGGTGTCGGGCGAAATTTTTATTCTCTTCCCAGCGGACCAAAGAGTCCTCGTCGAACATAAAACGAATAAAAAAAATGACACCTTTCATTATCTCATGCCAGGCACGTGGCCCGCGTTGCACGACAACTTTCTCGATCCCGCGTTTTTCATCTGAGTAATTATCTCCACTCCCCTGCGGCTCTCCCGATGTAGATTAAGTTCCGCAAAAACTCTGATGCATCGCGCGCACTATAATACCATCGATAAAGGTGCCTTTCGAAAATTACTTTCGGATACGGTAATCAATTTAAAAAGTAAGTTCATTTTATAACGTTAATTATAAATTATAAAAAATACATATAAGTGCACAAAATCGTTATTAGTATAAATAATACGACATAATGCTACAATTATAATGACTCTAAGTAGTTACTGGGATTATTAATTAATCGGTAAAATATTTATTATTGTCTAATTAAAACGTGTATTAATCACAAGGTGTATAAATTAATTCGTTTAAATTATTTTCGATAATCGCATATTTATGGGACAGCTGTATCGGTATCTGCGCAAAACACGCACATATTTCTGAGATAATAAAAATGCTTGAGAATCGTTATATAATATGCCAGATGTTGCGAGGTTGCCCAGAGATAACCGACGTAATATATAAACAACAGCTTAATTTAAATCTTACGACAAAAATTATTTGTAAAATAAAAAAGAAACTAAGCGGAGCAAAGTATTCCTCGTGGTGGGTTGTTAAAAATCACGAAAAATACGACGAGTACTCGCTCGTCTCAAGCTGCTCGTGTGAAGGAGCGCGAGCGTACACGCGCGTGGATGCGAAAGAGGAGGCGAGAGGCGCGGGGGCACTCGAAGCAAGTCGCCCGGATAATTTGAAAGCGATCCGATCTTCTCGGGGCAGCTGCCTGCCTTACGCGTAAAATATTCAAGAACTGTCCCCCTCCCTCCCTCCTCCTCTCCTTATGTTAATCGGTTTGTTAAGCGAGACGCGATGACGAAGGGACCGCGTTAAACTCGCCGCGGATCCGATATCTCTTCTCTAAATTCGCTACGCCGTTATGAGAAGATCGTGAAGTTCGATGATTCCTGGTTTAATTTCATCGCATCAAAGAGATGATTCGCCTCTTAATTATCTAGGATTTTCTTTTGATCGATCTTCGATGTCTCTGAGAAATAATATCGATCAATATATAAATGCGAAAAAAAATAATGAATATAATGACAACAAATGCAAAGCTTTTACTTTTACTTTTTGAAGGCAATAATGATCTTCGTATATCTTTAATAAACATCCTGCTTTCACCAAATCGTTTGTCGAATAAAAAAATTGCCCCTCTTCTCTTCTCTCCACGCTTTTTTTTTTTTCGTCACGTAAAGTTTCGTGTTACTAAAAATGCAGATGCCTCTCGCGTCGTTTTAAATTTCGGTAAATTATCAGAGCTGATAGAAATATTTTTATAACAATTGATCGATTCATGATCGATAATAATTCCGTGTCTACATTTTCATAGGGACTTACTCCTGTCTTTTCTAATGATTATTTACGTCTTTTTGCCTGCGAGGTGATTATTAATCGTGTGTGTTCATGTGTGAATTGGGTTAAAATTTGCAATAAAGCTCTATCAATACTGAAGAGAAAAAAATTTGACAAGTAACGCACGACTCGAGGGAATTCTAATGCACCCGCCGACCGAATTTTTAAAATGGGTATCTAATTTTCAAAAGAAACCGACGTTGCGCCTCTTGCCCAAGGTATCGATTTCTCGCATTGTGTGTCGTCGGGTGTGTTGTTTATCCTTGTGGGTTTACACCGGCTTGTTTCACGTGAGCGAAAAACCGTCCACCTCGGCTTTGAGGTGATTCAGTGCGCGAGGCACTTTCTTGCGGTTCGTTCCCTTAATTTACCTAATCCGCGGAGATGGCCGGCTTATATAGAGCATCTGTGCACGCTCATGTCAGTAACACGATACCTCCTGTAGTTTAGTATAAACGATGGAAACCTCAGGAAAAAACGATCTACGTCGATTATGCACCGCAGAATAACAATGTATAATACCCGAATGCTACTTTAAATTTCTATACATATATATATATATATATATATATATATATATACATATATATATATATATATAAAGACTGTGATATAATTATTTGCATGCAAAATTATTTGTGTATTAAAATAATTTTTTTCGTTAAAAGAAATTTCTTAAAAATACTCGAGTTAAGTAAGTTCCGTAATGTATAAAAAAAAAAGTATGTCAGACTACTTAAATATCTCATTAAATACGAGATGAGTGGACCGGAAATAGCCCGATCGAGAAAAGAAGCGAACTCAAAAGAGCGCCGACTCTCTTCGGATTTTCACGCAATCCTCGTTGCTTGAGTGTCTTTCACGGAAAATCGAGAGGTGATTATCCTGAAGATCTTGACAAGAAAATGAACTTCCTTTTGCTTTGACGTCCTCTGAAATTTTGATTACCGGAAAGACACTTCTAGAACTAATAGAGGACTATCTTTCAGATTCTTAATTTCCGGGATTTTTCACATCGACATTTCGAGATACGCCTTCAGCAAAGAAATAGTATTTCTGCAAAGGGGTAATTCATCAAACAAAGAACTATTTCACACGCCGCAGACAAAAAGAGACCCATGTGAACTTAATTCACGTACAGACAAAGAGATGAATTATATCTGTCATTTTTATTCTTGTTTACACCATCTCTCTCATCTAACTGTCTCCAAATATTTTCGCCATTCCTTTTGTACATTTTTTTTTTTTTTTTAAGTCTTTTTAAAACACTAGTAGCATCGTCCCTTTTCTTGTGGACAATATATGTATAACATACGGACAGAAAAACGATCGTGAAAAATTCTCACGAGAGAGAATTATTCAGCGCTCGTTAACGAAAAGAAGATCTGGTGGAATTAATGAAGGACAAATTGCACGACAGGTTTTTCGGAAACTTTGTTGCTGGATTCTTTTAAAAATCGTAGAGCAGGGGCATAGAAATTATCAGTGTAATAAATGCAAGTGTTTACGTATATTTTTTTATTTATTATTATTACACATAAATACATATATGTATCCATATTTAGTTTAATAATGCATATACATTTAATAATTTAATAATTAATTAATTTGCAATTTATCTCTCACATTTACATGTTAATGATAGGATACATATATACAATTCCAGTCGCTAAAAAGAATGCATGTGCATTCTCATGTTTATCTATGCTACGCCCATGTCGCTGGATGTATGTAAATGCTTCCTTTACCGAGAAATAAGGAGCGACGAAAAAACTGATTGCCGAATAATTATGCATTCCACGATCCGATGCGCCCCTCTTTTACTTCTTCTTCTTCTTCTGTGGAAGTAAGGGTCGCGGAATCCCGAAATGACGGGACAGCTACCTGGAGAAAAATTCAGATCAAGAAGGGGTTGATCGTCATTCATGATTCCCGAATCGCGCATTGTTATTAATCTTTTCGTTGCCCTTCTTCTTATCGGGAAGGGGCGAATCTTAAATCTGCAATTTTTATTTGAATTCCTCCTGTGCACTATTGTATCTTGTTCATTATACATGTATCTGTCGCTTGCATCTTGACATACCAAAGAAAGATAGACGTTATTTAATATATATTTTGTATGCAAGAGAGATTGAGATGCGTATTTTTATTTTCGCACACAAGCGATACATAAATATTAAAACTGATTAATATTGTAATAACCAAATGTAGGCTCTTATCCAATCTTTACCGTGTGAATCGGCATATTCAAATATTGTATACAATGTTTATTAAAATTTGCAGAATAATCATGCATTCAATGAGAAGCAACGAGTGATCTTTAATTTTTTTTTTTAAAGATAAAGGCCGCGAAATATCGATGTTTGCAGGTAGGAAAAATCTTGTGATGAAAATTCGTCGCGGGCTTGGGATTTTGGGATCCGTTTCGAAAAAGAGGACGATCATTGTTCATGTACGCGGGAGCTGCGCCTAGAATGGCATTAAGCTTGATTCTAACTCCGGAATGATTTCAGGGTGAAAAGGGAGAATGTGTCGCGCGAGTATTTTTCTCAATTTTTTTGTCTCTCTTTCTCTATGTCTCCTGTGAGTTCGGTTGAGTTGTCGAAGAGAGACCTAGGTCTTCGAAATGTTGGTTGTGCCCAGTGAACCCGTCGAGAATCTTCTATACAAGGTGATCGTTTCGATCGAACGTCAAATGTAAAAGTAAATTTACTTGTATTTTTATATGCAATTATAATAATTGTATGGCATAAATATTAGTTTCTAGATAATTTATTTATTAACAAACATTATTTTTTGATATCTCATTAAAAAATAAATATAAATTATTATATTTAAGTCATTGTAAAAAAAATCATAATTAAAAAAAATCTTTATTATCTATAATATTATTTACGATACTTATTATGATATGTATTTAATTTAAACATTTAACTACAGATTTTTTTTCAATCTGCCAAAAACAGTTTTACTTTTTATCGACTATGTTATTCGGTCACCCGTTGCATCTAGATCGGGGTTTCTCATGTGCTTCATCACAGAATAAGAGAGCGGTACGTAGGCAGGTAGAAAAGTCGTTGAATGTGATATCGCGTAGAAAAGGAGTCCTGCCCCAAATATCCCCGTGATCGACGAGCGGACTAGATCAGGACCGGGACCCCAAACACTAACGCGCAGGTAAGACCGTTATCCTTCGCGGCAACCAGCTCACCATCGGTGTTTCACTGATGGTTTATGGGACACTTTTCGGGGCGTAAGCCCCAACTGCTATCGTCTATCATCTAGTTGAAAAACAGTGATCAAAGTCTTTTGGAGCAAGCGGTCCTTGAAGTTTCGATAAAAAAAGCGTAAAATATAATAATTTATAGAGAGACTCTATAAAAGTATATATTGTAAAATTATATAAAGTATGCTATTTTTTTTCTTGTCTTTATTCAAAAATGTAGATTAATTTGTAATAAATTTCTGTAATAAAAATCTTATTACACGGTAATAGACACTGGCTACATTGTTTTGATCAGCACCCAGTAATGATGGGCTTCCACGGATATCTTTAAATGATCTTCAAATTTCTTTTGCCAAGGGCAAGTAAAGAGCGGAGTGGTGGTCTACAATTTCCAAATTTATGATCGAGACATTGCATTTTTATTACATCAGATTGAAAGATTACATGAATGTTCTTAATATAAAATAAAATAATTCTGTATACATGAGAAAAGTGTAAAAAAAAAAAAAAGTTACGTTTCTTTAGAATATAATTATAATTTTACAAATAATCTAAAAAAGAAAATAAGATCTATATACTAGCGTACGTATTAATTAAAATAAAAATTCTACGCACAACAATCTCGCAGGCTGGACCTTCTGCTACTCTTTCGATGGCAACCAGTAATGATGGCTTTTTCGGGTATCCATGATCTCTAAAATTCGAGCCCTTGGGCAAGTAACGAACGGGGTAGTAGTTCACGAAACCGCCTTCGGATTTACGATCGGCATCTTTCGATCTCGTTATATCAGATTATTAGAACCATATGATTACTCCAATATCTTGACTTTAAAGTAACATTCGAAGTACATTCCATGCGTGAAAAATGTATCGGTTTTACAATTGATGATATGAATAAATATATATTTGAGATTTCATTAATATATATTAAAAATATATATTAATTTGAATAGAAATGTACCTGCAACATGCATCTAAACATATATCTTTTTGTTTTTGACTGTAAACAGTCGGAATATTTAAATCTGAAAATCAAGATAATAGCAATGGTGCTTAAACACATTTTCAATGTCTTAATTAAGGGGATGAGAGATACGAAGATTCACAAAGATCAGGCGTTACCAGGGACCGGTTCATATTTTGTTCTGTCTGGACCTAAAGGGAGACGCGCACGGGGATCTCTCGAGATAGCCGTGATCTCTAAATTCCACCCTGGAGGCAAGTAGCGTATGGCAGAGAGTATAGCGATCCACGAGACCGCCCTTGGATTTACGAGCAACAACCAAGCAACCGGGCCCCACGAAGGAGTCGCGTGGCCTCTTACTATCGTGGCCCCTTTAGCCCGTCTTACCGCACGAAGCTCTTTGAACTCCGAGCCCAACTTCTTCATTTTTATTCGCCCCTAGAGAGAATAGCGCGATAATCTATGATGAAGGTTCCCGAGCCGTCGGTCGGCACGTCGGTTCGCCTCGACGTTTCAAGAGTGGCCGAATTGAAAATTTGTAAATGAGCTGCGGCGCCCTTTGACGATCTTCGAGAGATTTAAGGCGCGAGAGCGTCGCGCCTTTACGCCGATAGACATTTTTACGACATATTCCCCGCCTTTCCTCGTTTTCATGTAACGAGAAGAAGTCTTCAATACAATGTCGCGCTTTACATTGACACTCACAATTTATTTCTCTATATTCTCTATTATATTAAAATCAAAATTAAAATTTTCTACAAAATTAATTTAGTAAACTTTTTTTAAATTTTTTATTTCATTTCATTTTATTTTGCAACATTTCGACATTTCCCTTGGTAATTTTTTCATGCAGAGTGTGATCTTTTTACTAAAGAGGACCGAGAGATGATAATATATATATATCTCTACCGAGAAGCCTCGATCGTTTGTTCGAGATGCACACGGCGAGAAGGTATATCTCAATCTTTAATATCCATAACGATCCATCACGCGTGACGCGCATTGTGCACCCGCGTGTGCATTGTGCACGCGCGTGGGTGAGCAAAGAAGAAGCGCACGGCGCCGCGTCCACTCTCTCTCTCTCTCTCTCTCTTTTTTTTTCATCTCTCTCTCTCTCTCTCTCTCTCTCTCTTTCTCTGGATACGGAGAGAGAGCATGAAATCTATTCTTCGTCCCGCGGGTCGCGGCTCAAATTTCGTCGTGCTAACGCATCGTTCCCGTCCGCGTCCTGTGCACACGAAGTGTCCATTTTTCGAGACTTCCGACAGAAAGGACACTCCCGTGTCGGTTTTAATGGACCCTCCCGTCGGGAGAGCCGTGAGAGCCGCTTCGATCGCTCCTCCTTTAATCTTTTTTTAAGCAACCACTTCCAAAGCCTCGAGTACACTTCCGAGTGCTGAAGGCGCGTCTCGAGGAGTCGTCGCGACAAGATGGAAATCTGTCGACACGTTTCCGTTCAGAAGGAAGGAGAGAAAAAAAATTGGATATTTCTCTCGTAACTATATAATAAATATGTTCTCTTTGTTTTTCCGATGTCATGATGTCATTCTTTGCTGCAACGATAAACATTTTGAAAAATAATATATTAATAATAAAATATCTTACGCTAGAACATTAAAACAAAGTCTGAAGCTACTCGATGCTACAAATATGTTTCGATTAATTTTATTGAAGCACAGATCTGGTGGCAGATTTTTTAAATACTTAAGGCAGAAACATTACACGCTTTGTATTTTATATATCCACTATACTGACGTCTCGCGGAGTAATACGATATTTTTCTCCAGAGCCGGTCCGAAAGCATACGTTTTGTTTATGCAACTTTGTTTTGTAGAGAATCTTTTCTTTAAAATTCTTTGCACTCTATGGAAATATGTATATATCTGATGGACGATGGATTATATAATTCGTCTTCAAAATGTTGTTATGAAAACGATGTATGATTACAATTTCTCCACGACTTGCTCGAAATACTGTTTTTTATATCTTTTACAATATTATATCTTTTATTATCTATACTGAGATACATCTTATTTCTTTATTTTTTCTTAAATCTAATTATTTTCTTCTATACATTTATATAGTTTGGATTTAAAAGATCTGTGCTGATGAAAGGAACTTTGCGAAATAATACTCTTGTACAAATTTTTGCATTAAAAATTATTTTAAATTTATTTTAATTTATATTAAAGAGAGAGAAAACAAGAAAAAGAGTTACATAAATAAAAATGCATTGTTAGATATAAAAAAAAAACTCATAAATTAATGGATTAAAAGATAATTTAGACAGAACTGTGAAATAATATCGCGTTAAAAGTTGTTCTAATCAAAGTAACGCTTTAAAGCTATTGCATTATTTAAATTTTACGGTTTTAATTGACCAATGTTTTTTATACAATTTTGAAGTACAATATGAGAGATAAAAAAGAACACTTTACATGGGAGTTTCTTGATAAATTGCACTGATGGACGAGGTTTAACACAAATTAAGGCCGATTATGATCCTTCTGTTCAAAGACAGGTAGCCGCCTGGCTTTCGTCTTTCTTCCAACAGCCGACACTAATTAGGAGTTAATTGTATTAATGGACGATCGGACGGTCGGCTACTACAAAGGTAAGACTTGATGGGTCCAAGTATCTGTTTTGGCTGATAGTTCATCGAGAGGAGAGAGATTCTTTCCGACTTGAAGATGCAACTCCTTCTCTTTTTCTTAAATTGCTTTTAATTATATTTTTTGTATTTTTAATTAGACGCAATTATGTAGGAAGAAAGAAATTTGTTGGCTTTTTAGTTACAATAATTTTGAAGAATGCTGGAAAGAAAAATTGGACAAAAATGTTTATAAGAATAAAATAATTATTATAAAAATAAAACAAATATATCTATAAAGCACACATTTAAATAATCTGAAAAGTGGCATTGTGGGGATTTGTTTTCGTGAAGTTTTAATTCAATCTTAAACGAGAAGAGCTTTGACTTGGCACGACAAACTAAAATTTCCCGTGAGCATTTTCTCGTTCTCTCCCCAAAAGCAAAGATTTTTGGGCTACCCGAAAAACGGATGTTCGTTACGCGTGTATGTACTACCGGGGGACAAAATAGCTACGTATGTACACATGACCCACTTCATCCTAAATAAATTGAGCGACTTTTAGTAGCCTCGGTCGACACAAATATTGTCGCATCAATTAAAACCATTGTCCTAACGGTACTACGCGACCGTGTGTCTCTCTTTTCGTTTATGTATATATATCTAAAAACGTATTGCCGTGTTTTAGAAAAATTTATATTTTCTACGATTATATATCGAAATTTTGATATTACACATAATTTTATTATATGATTTATTAATAACGAGTAATAAGTTGTAGATATTTTTCTGGCATATCAATATCATCTATTAAAAAGATACTGATAATTATTATATGAAACATGTTAATTTATCTGATAAAGTATTTAAAAATGTCCGTTACATTCGTGCGACAGGCTCGACTCGAGATTGCTTTCGATTTTGGAGACTAATATGTTTCATTCCGATAGGGAATAACAAACATGCCTTCTGAGCGTTTAATCGGACCGATTCGAAAACATGAAATCGGTCCCTCTTCCGTGGCTTGTTTTTTTTTAAACTGCACGCGTTGGATGCGAGGCAGATGCGCCCCCGAGAGCGAACAGCTGTACGATTGTCCATTTCGTTTCTACGTCCAGTCGTTCATCCTCCGTAGGGCCCCCCAAAAGATACCAGGATAAGGATCGAAGGCTCTCCCGTGCGAGAGAAAAGAAGACGGCAAGAAATATGAAGATACGTCAACGGATAAAGATTGCGCCCCGAAGTAGGGGGTCGGTAAAGAGCGAGGGGGGAAAGAGAGAAAGAGAGAGAGAGAGAGAGAGAGAGAGAGAGAGAATGAAAGAAAGAGAGAGAAAGAGGGATGGACAGGGAGGCGGGAAGCGTCGGTGGCGATGAGATTAGGAAAGGGTGAATGGCGAAAAAGAACAAATCATAAAAGTGCCACGCGACCGACAACGGAAACATAATAAAAACTGATTAGGAATCTTTCGGGGCCCCGTCATCGGTCACGATGATGGCGGATTCGACGGCGGCGTCGGCGGAACATCTGGCCCTCCTGGCTATCGGTAATAATCACGGTCGGAGCGAGAAATAAAATGTTTCGCGTGCGTGCGTGATCCGTTTAACGGATGTAATGTGTAAGGATACACTCCAATTAGGTAGCCCCTCGTTGGATTTTCTGATCACGATGGGGGCGGTCGGTTGTTCTCATTGCCTGTCGGCTTTCGCGAGGATGCAGCGTGGCTGTACGGAGAGAATGCGCTGTGTCTTAACAAAGAGTATTGATACTTGACGATACTTGATTTATTTGTATTTATAAGATAATCTGAAAGACTCAATACATTTGACTCATTTTTTTAACTTTTTTTAGAGACTTTTTTTAAATCTTTCTTTATATAAAGAGAATTTCCAAAATATTTGTGCATCTTATTTCTTAGAAAGTTTAAAATCGACTTTTGTTAAAAAAAGTGTTTTGAAAAAAAAAAAATTTGGAGCATATAATAATGTTTAAATTATGAGCTAATAAACATGAACACTAACTTTTATTTTTAGAACAAATTCTCATAAATAAAAATTAAAAAATTATTTATCGTTTAATTTAAAATATAGATTCCTCTTTACTAAAATTATAAAATTTACATGACTAAATTTTTAAAAGTTTTTATTAAATTTAAAAAAATTTTTATTTAAAGTTAAAATTTAAAGAATTATTACATATTAGATTTAGGATAACGTTTGGTTCACTTTCTATCAACTCTGTGAGAGAAACGCCGTATTATTATACTGCAAGATTATTATATTTTGTGAGATCCTCGTCACTCGCCACTTTCTGGAGGTAAAAATGCAGGCTAATTTGGATCGCGCGCGACCGCTATATGGCGGCATCGGAAAAAAGGGCTGCTGTAAAATCGCGAGTCATCGTCGGCGAACGGCCCTTTCGTACGGTCACGATCGAAAATACTCCGCCCATCCCGAATGTCGGTCCGAACGAGCAAGGGGTTGCGTCAACAATGCGCGGCTCTCGACTTTCATTCGAGAAATTCGAGTGGAGAACTTTGTAAACGAGACGCGGACAAATAAGCGGTTCGCGCTGTCAAAAGTGTCCGCGATACGGCGTGAAAATTCCGTTTGCAAATTATCTCGTGGAATGTTTTTATAGCTGCAACAATAACATTAACGGATTATTGACGAAGATCTCATAAGGAGATATGTGAATCGTGATTTTGTTTGTCTTCTACTTTTTCCAAAGTTTAAATGTCAAAAGAAAAGGCTCTGTTAATAGGATGGACAGTTATTGTCTATGATAAGCACAACTTTAACAAGTGAGTGCGATTATATGATGCAACTTTTTCTTATTGGTCTCGATATGATCTTGATATTGGAAAAATGCTTTCCTACAATTCTATGAAAAATATAATAAATATTCATAAATATTCACCACATGCATTATTAATACTAAATATTGTATTTGTGATATATTAAATTGATTAAAATTTTATTGAAAATTATTACGATTATTTGATGCATATTGATAGCTGTCATATAATAATAATTCTTAAATTATAAACGGATTTTTGCAAGTCAGATTCTTAATTGATATATCGATTATAGGTATCATAGATTGGAAAGTTTCATTATACTTTTCACGTTCAAAAAAATCGACTACAGCTTGATCGGATTTGCGGAAAGTCCACTTATGGATAATCCGAGTATGCGGCAATTCTCAGTGATCTCTTCGCTCGTCTCGATCACGCGTCGCTAAAGGGCGCTCATAACGGTTACGTGAATTGGGTAACCACAAAATCTCCTCTAAGATCCTGCGGTATTCGTTAGTGCCTTCTATAAGGGCGGCTTCCACGGCTTGCATCGGACAGCAGCGAGGAAAAAATGGAGAATCGTAGGAGCGTGAAATCGATTCACGGGCCGATCGGGTTTTGCGATTTGCTCGCTCGACCGGTGACATCTGTGCCGGTGGAGAGCCGATTTTCACGTGTTACCATCGCCGCTGGTCAATCCAACGAATCTTTATGGACATTAATGGGATTTCGGGGCGAAAGAGGAGCCGCCCAGCTGCTCCATCGGTGATATGTGTATACGCGGGCAATACTCATATGTTTTAAGATATATGAAACGTGCCTTTTTCCATAAAAGGAGGGAGTGGTATATACGTGTGAAAATAAGATCAATTTGACGTACTTATGCAAAAAGGAATCGACCGCCGATGCTTGAATCTTTGGATCTTTGTTGCTAAATATGTGCAGTGTTATGCATAATAAAAATTAAAAATTAATTATTATATGTTAAAAAATTTAATTCATATTTTTAAGTCATACTTTTAATTTAATTATCTAGATATTTTTGCAAAAATACAATTTTTTCAAGTTTTCGTTAAAAAGACATGTAGGGATAGTGTATATTTAATTTTATTGACAGGAACGCAGGCTTTTTTTTAATGTAACATGAGTTTTTTTCTTATGTTTTTAGGTACGTGCGGATATCGGTAGATCGCGGTGAACATTCCGCATGGATGTTCCTGAATCGCGGGTTATGCGTTCGCGCGAGAGACAGCGGGGGGCACCCGTGGATGGAACACCGAGGGTGCCAAGCTTGTCGCATTGTCCCGCACGAGATGGCAATTTGTATGCTTTTGTGCGGGAACTAAGAGGACACGCCAAGCCACGCTATCTGATGAGTGAGAAACTTTTCCTCGCCGAGTCGCATTTAGTAGCGCGCGGAAAGAAAAAGTTTCGCTGCAATTATATAATACAATGGAGTAAATTTCAATAGTTCTCGACAATTCGCATTTCAATCAATCCATTTCAAGTGTCATGTTTAAATCTTGCTTAATTCGAGATTATCTAAAAATTTCCTGTTTATGATTATGATGTGTGTATGAACGAAGCATGAAGCATCGTAAAGATTTATGCATATAATTAAATATTCTAAAATATCCTGAAATTCTCTTTACATTAATAAAAAATATGTTGCGGGGAAAAATCATTAACACGTCATATTCAGAAGAGATTAAAAAAGCTTACGAAGGATATAATGCGACACAGATGATTTTTCGTCAATTTTATAAAAAACGTGCAATATAATAACAATATAATATAAAAATATTTTATACATGTAACACGATTCGCAAGTAACTGCTGAAAGAGTATTCGCAAACAACTTGGCACATTGACAATTCGTTCAAGTGGCGGACAACTCAATAAACGTATCCATTGCTACGGCACAGCGGAAGTCGCTGAAGGAAGGGTTGAAAAAGAGTCTCTTTCAGAGAGAGGCCCTTTCTCGAAAAGCAACCCGATCCTCCCACCTTTCGACCCTTTTTTTCCTTCATTGAATAAAGTAAATACTTTCCGCCTATGCAGGCGGGGTTTACTCGAGCCTCGCTTGGCGAAGATGTTCGAACGGCAAACAACAATTCATCGATTTTCGACCTTCGTCGGTATTGAAAATTCTATTCCACAGGACTTTCAGGTATCCGATATCTCTTCGATTTTTATTCTTCATCCTTGCGCATCTACATGACAATTCACCCGCGAATCATCTTGTGACGTGCAATTTTCTTCACATTTTTCAATTATATTAATGATTACATTAATGATTAATTTCGAAAGATAAGTGTGGACAAAAAATTAAAATTTATGTGAATCGCGTCGTTTGTAATTATTAATTTAACGCTCGTTTCTCATGTAACATGATCTCGACAAATGGCCTGATAATTTTATGCACCCGGGTTGGAAATCAATTCTGCATACCGAGTGTATAATGCGCGGACAAGTGACGCGCATTTAATATTTGCCGTGCGTACACGCGAAGAATTTGCGCCTTGACTATATTTAATTAGTCACGGTGCAAATTGTTCGCGTGTACGCACGGCAAATCAAAACCCTCTCGAATAAATTGGCTATTTTATTGGGACTACATCGGCACCGATGCCCGGCTCTTGCCACATAAATCCTTAACGTACATGAAATAATTACACAATTGCTCGTGCCGTCACTCGCACAACTCGCACGTTTATGGTGACCATAAATACGAAATGTAATATTCTCATTGACAGAAACATAGCCGCATGTTCGTACTGATGGATCGATTTGATGTGCATTCGGTCGAAAGTAAGAGTATCCGCGCAAGTCGAGAGAGAAAACGTGGTTTCGAGATGAGAGGAGGAAGAGGCTGTCTCTCGCTGGTCCACTTTTTTCGCGCCATCGAGAATGAGGAAATGTACCTGAGAAATGGTTCAGTGGAGAAACTATAAATCTAAATGTCTAATAAATCTAAGTGTCGCAAAATATATTGAAGAAATTACAAAATAAAAGGTTGTAATTCCTCGGTGAAGATGCGTAAAATAATGTAACATACATAACGAGTACTTTATACAGCAAGTGCGCGAGATATTCAAGCATAGAAATTTTTATTTTGTGTGTGTGAATGTATGTGAACGTAATTTTCTTTTCCCTCGTCGTTGTGGCAACGAATAACCCTTCACAATCGACCACGCAAAGATCTTATCACCTAATAATCGTTTCTGTAGATCTTAAGGAAAGCCGTCTGCGGAGTGCAAGGGCGGATAGCGAGTAATTAAAAAATTATCTCGTCAAAGTACGGTGTACGGCAAATAGCCGTGAAAAAAACTAAAGGTATAAAAAAGTTTTGAGCGACTGCGCCTACCGTTATGCGGCGATAAAAATTTTATTTTAGATAGATAATGAGATAAATGTAAAATAAAAGAAAATAATTTTTCTGATAATTTCAAGTTTATATTTGAATGCAAATTAAAAATTATAAAAAAAACTTGTTTTTTATTTAATTATATTTATAAAGCGATTTATCATATATGTTGATACACACACATAAAATAATAAACATCTACATTTTCTTTTAAATATAATACAAACTATTTTATTCTTGCTACCTGAGGCATAGATACATGAGACATGTATTAAAAAAAAAAAGAGAAACAATTAACAAGAACTATCGCTTGCCAGTATTTACACGGTGCGCGTTTTTAAGTTCTTACAAAAAAAAAAGAAGGTGAATGATGGTTGATGATGATAGATCGAAGAAACTATTATGTAGAGTATGGAAAGGCTAGCTTTCTAGCCACCCTCGAGATGAGGTTTCTTTTTGTGGGGGTGTGTATACTATCTCATTAAGACGAATCTTTTCCATTTACCTTCTTTTCTTTTAGCGTGAGAAAATTTGAAAAATAATATTGCCTATAATCGACTGCAAGATAATAAAAGAGGCTTTTTATATATCGCATTATAGAATATTAATTTATTTATATAGTTGAGAATTTAAGAGAATTTTTTTATATAGGGAAATTGTTTTTATATTTTATATATTTTATATATTTTAGAATCTACTTTATATTTTTAAATAATTTTGCTTCGAGAAAAGGCGCGCATTTGCTTTGCCTTATTCATACAACTGAGATTACGTATATTATTTTATTAATATAATTTATTTAGGCGAAAAAATGTTTAATGGGAATAACGGAATATATAAGAACATTGTGTTCCGAGAAGGAGATGCTCTCGACGACAAAATCGAGACGCGGCTCATCGCGCATAAAATTCCCAAGGATCCGCGACGCCCTCAGATCAACGCCACTCTGAAAAAAGGATCTACAGGAACGAGAGAGCCGATCGATAACGTCCGTGCCTCCTTTCCCCTTCTCTCGCTCTCTCTTTCTTTCTCTCTCTCTCTCTCTCTCTCTCTCCGTCCGACGAAAATTACGAGGGTCTGGCTCGCTCCGGTTGCGTCAATGACCAAAGTTGGCTGGGCCCCGACGCGATACCGAGCCCGCGCCGGAGGCTGCCACGTTCGTATTTATATAAGTGATTTTTTATTCATGCAACTTTTTGTTCGAGAGAGGGTATCCCGTGCTAGGCCCTCCCGCTCCTCTCCCACCCCGACGTTCGCCGCCGACATTCAGCATCGTCCATCGTCTCCGTCGGCCGCGCGGCTCGCGCACGTGGAGGTGTGCGTGTTCATGTGAGGGGCACCTGTGTTTTTCATATACACCTGCTCCATCGGCTCGAGTGTCTTTCTGGTATAGTTTCGGCATTTCTTCTCGCCGTGGGGATACATTCGGCGAGAAAGAAGTCGGTTATGGGACGCGTGCCCGGTGCAAGCTGATTGGCCGACCCGTTAAGAAAAGACGAGGCCGAGGAACTGGCCGCGCGCGCCTTGATGAAATATTTTCGTGGGTTTCCCTCCCCCCCCCCTCCTCCCTCCCCATCCCCTTCTCGTCTTATTTTTCTTTTTTCTCGCTCTTTTTCCTCCCCTTTCCCCGTCCCTCTTACTTTGATAGATCGTAATGTCTGTCGATACTTCCGTTTGCGCCGCCTCTATCGCCGGATAATCATTATATATGTTAGTAGGGGGAGGATTTGTGCGCGCGAGGTCCTTCCAGGTGAGTCGGGATCGAACGAAATAGAGAGTCTCGAGAGAGAGAGACTTCCTGGAAATTCGTAAAAATTGCAGGATTGATTATATATATATATTTCAGCAATCATCAAGTATAGTTTATACTTTAATCACAAGGGGGATGATCTTATATCTTGCTATCTATTTCGGCAGATTCTATTATTCGACGGATAGTAGTTAAATTACAATTGCATTGATACGCTAGACAAATTAAGGTGCTTTCCCCCTAATTTCCTTTTCTCCATTTCATCAAAGATTATATAAGGAAACCAAGAAAATTATTTGTCAAGTGTTCTTCAAGTTCTTCGCGATTAATTATACTCGCTAAATCTCTTATCGTACATTTGACATTTTTCTGGAAAAAAATAAATATTGATAATCCGAGATTAGTTTTTTTTTTACCTTATTGTACAAGACATAAATATATCGCACACACAATTGCTCTTATTGAAGATGTACATATAGATCTATATAGATATACATACGTCTATCGCAGGGAAAGGATTAAGGAGGTCCCTAGTGCGATGCTTTTCGTAAAATGTTGCCGCTCCTTTTTAAATTTAAGGTTGACATGAGCGTCATTGCGAAACGACCGGCTGTTGCATAAAATGTGCCGTAATCACAAGTTACTTTATCGCGTGGCGGTATCCACTCGTATCACTTTTTCGATCTGCTTTACTTGAATTTAATTTATACGGGTCTTACAAGAGTGGATGCTCTACAAGAGAACGGAACGCTTTAAATAAACAAGGAAGATTTTTTTATAAATGTCACAGAAATTTTCGCGTACGATAAAACGCGGTATTATATTAACGTGACGGTAAAAGAGTAGATTTAATTAAAAGACGTTATCGTCTGCAAAAATAGTAACAACAAGGTGATAAACGCGTATAAATACTAGTCAAACATCGAAAATAACTTCGAGACTTGCTTCATTTACATGCCATGGCCTTCAGGTATCATTTCTTATAATTACAGTTATGAACGTTTAATTGACAATTATTAATTTACGCAATAAATTGACTCTTATGATAAAGGGCATATAAGAATATCTCGCCGATAGCTAGTTTAATCAAATAATTGAAGAGCGTAATAATAATATACGTTTTGACTGTTTAATTATTTAATAAAATCTATGTATATTTCGCGAAACATACACTTTGGAAGTGTATTAATTGCAATATCAAGATATTCGCGTTATCTATTTTTTGTCCGCTTATCGCATTCTAATTAGTTGTCAACTTGATTCGCTGAGTATAATTTCGTAGTTCGAAGTGAAAATGCCGGTTTTATTTCTGATCGTTTTCTCAATCATTAATAAAACGTTGCACACAGGTAAAGCATAGATAGATTTCGCGTCAAATGGAGTCTTGATGTGTTTAATTAATAAGTACGATCGTTATATTAATTCCGTTATTTATCAACCACGTATCATAAATTCAGTTTTTGTATATGCAATTTATCAAAACGTACATTTCGCGGGATTTATTTGATCGAAATTTGTTGTGTAAAGAAATTTAGTTCTTAAATATTACAATCCACTGATATATTTGTTCATTTTTTTTAACTTATATATTAATTTATTTATATTATGACGTAATTATTATATCCAAGCATATATTATGCGTTAAATATATATATATATATATATATATATATATATATATATATATATATATATATATTGTATAACAATTCTACTATCTAATTATCTTCTTACATCATCTTGTTTCTGTCTTATAATATATTTCAATACGTATATAATATAAAATAACAATTAACATTATTACACATTACATTTTATTTAAACTCTTCTACGTTACATTAATTTCAACTTATTTTATGCTTAGCTTTTGATTTCGGATTCTAATGAAGTTCTTTTTCTTCCCTTTTCTTTCTTTCTCGCTCATTTCCTTTTACGCTATCTCTTAGGTCTTGTTAAATTTGGACCGTAGGGAAAGTGGAAATAAGTTAAAGAATCTCCTTTTCGGAGTAAGAGCCATTCCTTGTAGACGTTTCGTGGATTAATGTCCGACAACGGACGCGTATCGGTAGACAAGATCGACGAGGTATCTTGCAAAAGCAAGTCTCTCGCTGATCAAACACCCTGCGACACTTTCGGTCTCGTTGCCCTCGAGTTAAACAAGCTAGATCTTAGTCGATAACAGCGGCTGGCGCGAAGAAGACAAAGTTTCGCGCCGCAAATTCCACGGGGTATGTTTCGAGATGTTTCGCGTTCCTCACAATGAAGCGAGGCTGCTCCATGCTGCGCAATTCCATAAAACTTTAGATCCAAACTACAGGTTGAACATGATTTCTCGTAGAATTCGCGATCGTTTATTTTTCGAACAACATCTTCTGCCACTTTGCTAGAATTTTACAAAACATAATTACGAACCTTACAAAATGGATTTCACAAAGTTATGTTCGTTATTAATTAAACCGAAAAATGTGTATACAGGCAAATAAATTTTCCTTTGTCAAAAAAAGAAGCAAGTTATATCTTTTTTGTAAAATACTTCGAAAATAATTAATAAATAATAAAATTATAATAAATAATAAAATTATAAAATTTAAATAATTAACTTAGAAAATTTCAATAATTGGTTCATAGATGGCTCAATATTAACTTTTATACTTTTACGATAGTAACATCTTTGCAATGTGTCTTGAATTTATTTTATATATACAATCTTTTCCAGAGAAACATTCAAACTTTAAAATTTACTTACATCAGAATTGATAAATGGATATGATTTCAAACTCGATGATTGGACTTGATAATTTCTTGTATATCTTATTGCTCAGCTCGCCTCGTGGGCAGTGCTTGTGAATGAAGAGTAGTGTGGACGGCCTGGTCATCGTTTTCCCACGAGGTCTCCTTCCTCTTCCTCCCTCTGTTCCCGTCCGAGGAATTGTCGGTGGATACACCGTCGCGGGAGAGCCAGGACGATTCGTCCTTCCGTTCTGAATGGGTAGGATAAGCGAAGTGAGTCTCCGCGAAGAGCGGCTCAACTCCGCGGGTAAATTTATCAATGTCCGGATACGAATCAGTGAGGCTTCATTTACAAGACAAAGCTGCGCCATGTGGCCGGTGCCGAGAAGACTCCAAGGAAGACAACCTCAAGGAAGGAGTAAACGGATGCTGGCGTAAGCTCATAGGCGCCGATTTTCTTTAGACCGGTCGGCGCTATTATTATCTAGGCGCAAATAAGCATCCCTCCTTTATTGGCAATTTCGGAAATTTAAAAATTAAAAATCATGGATTAAAAATTATAATGGCTGAAAAATAGAAATTGAGATGTTGAATGTTCAAAAGTTAGACGTGCGTTTAAAATAAAAAATCAATACCTTTTTCGAATAATTAAATGTAAATATATTTATAATATTTGCTATATCATCATGTCGTATTAATTATCTCTTTGGCAAGATTTCTAAAAGCTTTTGCTAAAGCTTCTAAATACTCTTATGAAGTCGGCGCTTATGTTATGCGAGGGAGTTGAATGATAATGAAAAGACTTCTCCAATCTTCCTCTCAGGTCGGGTCCACCCACGCCGAAGACTTAATTCGCTCGATTGGATGCACTGATTTAATCGTGGACGCTCAAACAGATCGGGATGAGAGTAGACAGAGAGCGAGAGAGAGAGAGAGAGAGAGATTCGGTTTCTGAGACAATCGTGGATCCACCGGCGTCTTAATTAGTAACTCGAGATGCGGTAGTCTTCGTGATTGAGACGATTTCTCTCTTGTCATCGTGCAACCAGTGGCTTTCTTTCAGTGTAGTGTCATAGATATATGTAACTTAAAATTACATTTGTAGTAATAATTTATATCTTTATCGATGGTGATGAAATATGTTTGTCCATATTGTGTATATTTTTATAACAATTATGACAGCTGATTTTTATATGTGAATAATTCATATATGTAAAAGACATTTTTTTATATCTAAATTATATATTATTTTATTTTGTAATACGAATAAAATTGTTATACGAGAAAAAGTCTTATTTACAAGTTTAAATCATCATGGTAATTCAATTTACATTAAATTACAGATTTAATTTATTTAGATATCTTTATTACACATATATATAAATGAAAAAGCATATGTTGTCACTTATTAATAATTAGTCGGACGAGAAGATTACGGAAAATCCTAGTATAATTTATCTCTGACATACTGATGCGAGATTAACTGATATTGCATTTAACGATAATTGCCTCATTAGAACATGCAAAGTATTATAAAAATCTTTATTATAGTAATATTTCATTTATAATTTATAATTGATAAAATCCAACATTAAATTTATCTCACATACATGTGCACGCAATTAGATATTTCAGAATTTATTTCTCACACATACACAACGTACATTGCATTCGACTGCAACGATTGCAACTATGCAACGCTGCTAGTCTGGTTGCTGAAGATTAGGGGCGCGATTGCTATATACATATATACATACATATACATTCATTAATATATATTTAATTTTTTATATCATATAATGTCATATATTATTAAAATTATTGGATAATATTTTAAAATTGAGATTATGTGTATAAATGTTTATAATGCAATTGAACACTTATGATGAGAACATTTTTGATAATAGAGAAAGGAGACAATATAGGAGTAAATATTTGTTTAGATAATTGCCCATAATTTTCAAGGCACAATAAGTATAGCCCATCAACCTACAAAAAAAATTTATTTTAGTCCTGGAAAGATAGGTAAGGGTTTGATTGGTTCGGCTCTATCCTATCCTGAAAACATGAAATGCTCGCTGATGAACCGAGAAATCTCGCAAAATGGGAAAGGGAGCTCTAATTTCTCGTGAGGGTGTGGCGAGGAATCGTTAAGGGAGCTTATTGGGACTCTCGGGGGAAACGATGAAGAAAACAGAATGAAGAAAAGAGCGGTTGGAAGTTTCGAATATACCCCGAAAATCGAGAGCACTCCGATACATACAGATGCCGGAAGAAGGGTGTGGTAGTAATATTCCGAGGATGCACTAAGAATCTCTTATTTGAAAAATGGCCAGTCCTTCTTCCTTCAACACTGCAACCGGTCTTAATGGCGGTTCTCTCTCTCCCTTTCTCTTTCCCCTTTTTCTCTCTCTCTTTTTATATATATATATATATTTTTTTCTTTTTTTTTTAGTGTTGACACTCTTGTCGTTTTATCATAAGGTGATTATATCTTTCATCTACGATAGGATAGAGAAACAAAAAAAGAAAAATCAGAAAATTTGAATTTGAAATAAATTAAGATATATTCATATTTTTTATTTTTATTACAAATATAATTTTATTAATTACATAAAAAAAATATTATTATTAAAAAGAAAAAAAAGTAGAGAGAGAGAGAGAGAGAGTAAGAGAGAGATTCTATAATTTTAAAATAATTAATAAAATTATGTTTATAATAAAAGATATATTTCTTACGAGTTTGATTCGAAATAATAATATATTTAATTTGCTATAAACCATTCTGCAAAAATTCAACGTTTGTATCGTCTTGCCCGACCTCAATAATTCCAGTAGCACCTGGCGACTCGTTCCACCGCAAGTGCCAACTTTACAGAAAAGTCATTCAACAGTCGAGGCACGCGTCGTCGGGTCGCGAGACCGCTGCAAAAGTGCAACTCAATCAATGCAAACATAACGGACACAATACCCGACCGAGAAATTAACATTTCCCGATTCTCTCGCGCGGCAATACTTCCGGACAAAGCTCCGCAAGCCCGTCCACAATGACAAGCAAAATTTGAGGCAAGTCCGACACAGTCGATCCCTGGAAAATCCTTCGGGGCTATTAAACCTAGATTAACGTCCGCGCCCGGACAGCTCTAATCTCGATTTAATCCGGCTTTATGAAACGCGTACGGCATTACGAACGTTTGTCGGGCGCTAACGAAGTCTAAGCTCGAATTAAAATGCGTCCGGCGACCCTTTGCTCGCCACTTCGTGTCGTTGCTGCGATTCCTTTCTCGCCATTTCGCGTCACTTTGTGCGATCTCGAGTTAATTTGGAGCACCGTTCTCATCGTTTGTACGAGGGATTTGTAACCTGACGATTGTCGAGTGTGGTTTCAGCACGAATGACTATTGACAGTTAAACGTCAAATCTAACAAGCATGAATTTAATATATAAGCGATAATATTGAAATTTTATTATATAATTATAGGATGTACAATGTATAAGAATATCATATATATGATAAGTTTTACTCAATTTATCGAGTGCCATACGATATCTAACAATAAGTCCCTAAATCTTTTTTTTTAAATTTGTATATGTCAAATTTTATTATCAAATTTATCTTTTAGTTGCGTTTATTGTATGATAGTCTAAAAAACAATATTATGTTTTACGTAAATAAAAGTATAAAATCATGTTTCAGTTTTAGATACAGCATAAATTTCAACGATAGAGAAGCAATTGAAAACACCGCTGCGAGCAACCGATAAATAATCTATTCTGCCAACAATAAATTAATTATTCGTAATAATTACCTACGATGATTACAACACAGGCTGCCATCGTTAAGGCCCTATTTACACAGCTTTCATTATTTCACGCAACTAGAGGCGGGCGAGCGCAAGCGAACGGGAACGGAGCGGCAAAAAAAGAAAAAGAGGAAAAAAAAGGAGTAAGGGACAAAATTCCTCGAGGGTGGAACAAGCACGAATTCCCGAGAGCCATCGTCCGATGCACCTGTACCCTGCACGGTTCTGCATCGCCCGCCTCTGTTGCACTGTCAGTCCCTCTCTCTCTCTCTCTCTCTCTCTCTTTCTTTCTTGCCTCCTCTTCCTTCCCTCTTTACTATCCTCTCACCCCGTCCTGCATCAGGTTCTTCTTCTTTCGTTCGTCTCGCTCTTCCGCTCTCTCCCGCATCACGAAATCCGCTCCATGGACCTTCGGACGTTCAGAGGAGAAAGAGGAGGTGGAGGAGGAAGAAGCACGTTCTTACCGAAGGAGACGCGTGCCTGTCGTGCGCTTCTCTTCCCCTACCCTTCTTCGCTCCCTCGACGGTGCTCCACGCAACGAAAAAGACGAAAAGGATCAGGTGCACCCGGCAGAAATGCATTCTCGGTTTCCGATACGCATATGTGATAAGAACGTTACTTTGAGCGGTGGAGACCGTGAGACCGGTTTGTTAAGTTTGACTGCGCATCGATTAAGTTCTAACTGCTCATTGGAGTAAAACGACGATTTGATATTTATCCATTTCATTGAGATAGCGCGTGGCGTAAATTGGCGAATTTTATAAGTGTCGTTTCACCCGCGGCGCGTTTTACTTTGCGAAAACAAACTCATCGTTAAAAAGTGGCAGAGAGAAATGTTGCCCATTAAATACGTATAGGATCAACATACGTGATAGCTTCGATATATATAGTAAGAACACACAGAGGAGATTGCTTACATTCGCCCAGTAGCGAAATAGATTGGCCGGTCAGGATGCGTGGAAACTAATATTCGCATTTCCATTTATTTTACATGAGTAATCAGTTACGAATCGGACAACATCTTACAAGCCCATTTCAGAGAGAGTTCTGTTTCAGAGAACTCTATTAGTATTAGACATCGAATGATATTCCGCATCTACGCCCTGAGCTACTTTGTAGATGATGAAGTATTGCGGTATGACTGACTGATAAATCTCTTCTCTCTCTCTCTTTCTCTTTATAAATATATGTGTACTTTTTATTCCTATTACTTTTATATTTTGCATTCTCATTTGTTTAAATTTATAGAAGACAATCGAAACGAAGTTACAATGCAGCGACTGTATTCTTGGAGAAAGGCAAATTTTTTGACGGGGCCTAGAATGCGATCCCGCCGAATCGAACTGGAATAAAGAGTGTTTGCAAGCAAAAGGAAAGGAGACGGCAAATAAACGCGGCGCAGGCGGTGGCCCGGGGTGGAAAGAAGGAAGAGAAAGAGGAATTGCGGAGTACGCGCCGTCAGTTTGGTTCTCCCTGCAGCAGGTTGGCAGCGACTAAATGATTTACCAAACAATAAATCCTCGCGAAGATACGATCGGACGCGGACCGAGCCTGGGAACGAGCGAACTGCTCATCTCGACATTGCGGCCGAAAGCAACGACTTCTCGTTTCGGCTTTCTTACATCGCGATGATGCACCTACGACGTCGTCCAGGCCGCGACCTGCACCACCACCATACTTTTAAACGCGAGTGTCATATTTTGCGGATTTACCTGCTCTCCCGCACAGTTTTGAGCATTAATTAGATTTCCGAACACAAATAACATTTAAATATTGGTTTTACAGTTGTCCACGATATACCTAAAAAATTAAATTCATTGATTAAACGTGGCAAAGATGGATTGCCTATTAGTAATAGAACGGAAGTTGTTTATAGAATAAATTGCAAGAACTGTAGCGCTTCGTATATTGGCCAAACAAAAAAACACTTAAGCACCCGAGTCAAGGAACATTTTAATAATATAAAAATGCACGCAAGTAATCTTTCCGTAATCAGCAAACACAAATTAGAATTTGATCATGACTTGGATTGGTCAGCGCCTGATATTCTGCATACTGAAAAACATGTAAGAAAGAGAGAAATAGCTGAAATGTTTTTTATTAAAAAATTTGACAACACTATTAACTCTCATAAAAGACACAGAGGATTTAAACAACATATACGATAGATTAATAAAGGTCGTTTAGTCGTTCTCAGTATCCCAAACATAGTGGTTGACACAATGTCAGTTTGACATTACGATTTTTCTCTTTCTACTTTTTAACTATAACGCAGGTACATAATTCCGTTTATTTCATTTGTAACGTGACTATCATTATTTATAATATTTTAGTTATTTTAGTTTACTTGATAAGGACCAAAACCATATGATCGAAACGTCGTGATAGAACAATCGAACAATAAATTACCAGTTTGGTCGTATAAACACTCGTCTATTAATTGATTTACTGGCGACATTTTAAAATTAAACATAAGAATTTAAATATTGTATATTATAATAGAAAGATTTTTATTCAATAATTAGACACTTTAAGTGCGGTTTTTCCTTCCTAAGAACGCTGCTCTGTCTTTAGAAAACGCGGGAGAAATATAAGCAACAGCGATAGTAAAGTGAGAAATGGTAAAAGTTTGTTTAGCGAATAAGATATTAATGATTGACTCTTGTACCATTCCAACGGCAAGGTTGTGCACAGCAAGTTCACGATTTATTATAAGGAATAGACATTGCATTTCCGCGGCAGGAAATGGAAGCGATATAAGATAAAGGAAGACGAATGCAGGAGATTCTATTGGAAACATGCGAGTTGTACAAGGAACATATATTCGCGCCGCACTTACCAAAGATCTCTCAGGCTTCAGATCTTCGAGCTTCTCGTCCGCCGGTTCGATTGGAACTCTTTCAGGCGTTAAATCAAGTTCTCGTCGCTTCTTTGACGTTCTCACAAGTCATTTACACGCGCTATTTCAATACAGACGCTGGAAATAATTAAAGAGATTGAAGAAAGAGTCATATGCTACAATGCGATGTTATTTTTCCATAATAAAGTTGCATTATATTCTTATCAGAGAAATTATCGAGCAAACAATTAAATTATTAAATTAATATTAAAATGATACTTTTTTGTTGAAATAATTTTGGAACTCTTGTCATTCGATATTTTAAGAACTAAGTTTTATTTAAGATCCTTACGGTAAAACGAGTTATTAAAGTCGAGAAATTAAAAACTCAAGTTGCCAGAAATATTATTGTTCAAGATGTGCCTTTCAAACTTTTCTTAAACAATAATTCAAAAAGTATTATTATCTTAATATTTCTATATTTTTATTTTTGACAAAAAATACAATTTCGCACGATCTCCTCCGCTCCAAATGCAATTATTTGATTTTTTGATTTTGATTTTGAGTAGCTCAATTTATAAAAAATGAAACAGATACGAAAGAATGATAGATATATGTAAATAATTAACTTCCTTAAGAAAGGATTAAATTTTCTCGACAATTTCTTAAAGCGAGAGGCTGGATAACACGTTTCATTAATCTCCTCGGCACAGAAGGAAGAGATGCTCGAGGAACCTTTTACTCGATAGAAACCGCACCCCGGCGTACCGTAACACCGGCATCGTATCCCCGCTAAAACTCACGCGGCTACTTTGCACATTGTAGGGCGCAGGTACACACAATTCCTCCTTCTCACAGGGTTCATTTCTCCCGAGTGAGTCCCGACCGGAGGCGTCGGCCCTTCCTCGTAGCTTCGCGTAGCGGACTTTTCTGCGCCTCGACTCTCCCCCACTGCTCCCTCTTCCCCTCGGTCCTCATCCTTCTTACCACCGTCCCGCGTGTCCATTGTTCCTCTCCTCGCCGCCTTTGCCTCCCCTGCCACCCCCACCTTCCCCATTCATCCGGACACCGTTGGGCATCTCGCTCCCATTTCGTTTTACGTCTTTGTACATAATGCTCTTTGTACCGTCTGCCTGCACCAGCGGCAGCAACCCCGCCGCCTCTCCCTTTCGTCCCCTCCCCCCTTACCCCTCCTTCCTCTCGCCGCGCTCTTTCACCTTCTCCCCATGGACCCTGCGTTCGTCGACCTCGGACGATCATATGAGTGCACGTGGGTGGCACAGATCCGCGTGGTAATTCGAACGATCGGCAATTCGGACGATCGTGCGTGTACTCGCACGAAAATAGAAGTTGTGTAACATGTATATAAAAAAAGAATATGATAAAAAAGTATTGAAATATTAAAATAAAAAATAACACAGTAACGTTACAATATTGACATAGTAATGTTGAAATAATGTAGATGAAGAAAAAAATGAAAAAAAATATATTTCTTTATCATTAACGAAGAAGCTTAAATCTGGTGAACTCTGGATAAATACGGTGCAAATGTTTATGTACGACTGATACATTTCAAATAGTATCTTCTACATCCGTTTTCCGCTGTTCGAGAGTTCCGTTGCCCATTTAGCGCACGGATAATTTAATATTGTCGTTAATTACCTGTCATAATAGGAACAAATTGCACTGTAATATCAATCTAATATAACGATTACATAAAATCTAATTATACGTTTAATCAATTTTGTAAATACTGTCCTTTGGTACAGAGCTTTGCAATTAATTATTGAACATATAATCCGACGGCCGTGTCCCATCCGTTGATCTCATCGCTTTAAATTTATACACTCACTCTTCAAAAGTGATGGTAATATTCAGCATACTTTTTCCCGCTTTATGCAAAAAAAAAAATCCATCCGAGATTATCATCGAGATCCGGTCCGCCCGATTCGCACGCGAGGTATCAATAAGATCGACTCTTTACCCATGGTATTATGATCGGCTCTCATTAACTTCATCACATGCAGTTCGCCAGAGGTAATTCGATCAGAAGGACATGTATCCCTCGTCGTACGAATGGAATGTCACTCGCGGGATCGCGTGGTGCGAGAAACAGATATGATCGTGGTACACGAGCGGGAACGAAAGCGAGAACGAGCGAAGGAATAATTGTCTCGTAGGGTCGTGTTATTTGGGCGCGCGACCCGCCGGATAAGCGTGTCCTGGCCGTGCTAAGGTAACGGCACACGTCGATCGGATAAGAGCTTATGCAAATTGTGCTTTCTAGGTGCCGGTGGATTATAAACCCGGTGTGTAAATTCGATCGGGCTATATCGATATCAATGCGACGAGAGCGCGATGCTCTGAAAAATAAAATGTAACGTTTTAAGATAAAACAAGACGCTTACGAGACTACTTGCTGCTCTCGGAAGCGATCTATTTCTTTCGTAATACGAAGAGCTGTGCACGAGATACCTTCTCTTAAATTAAAACCGTTGTACTCGAGCACGTACTATAAATGCGAAGATGTATTTTATTAAATAGATGCAGTTCTTTCAAATAACATTTCTGAGACAAAAAGTTATTTCAATATTTATTCGCAAGTATATAAGCGCGTATAAATTTTTTACTTTGCTTTTTTTGACATAAAAAATTTGTTACTTTAATTTGTCAAGCATATTTTTATAAAAACAGCATTCTATTTTATATAATATATATTATGTAAATAATATATTATTGTTTATATGTTTGAGAAACGTTTATATAAAAAATCAAAAAAATAAATTCAAACCTATTGTAGTACATAATTTTGTGTAGGAATGTACGGCACAAATATCGTTGATTAAAAGTCTGCCAAAGACTTTTATTTAGACGAATGATATTCTCCTATATCCGGAAACATAGAGCTAGCTTTTACTTCGTGTTACGAAACATTACGAAAATGGGTTCCAGCTATAAGTTAGTTACATGTTGGTTAAGGCGAGTTTTTGCCGAAATGACATAGTATTTCGCCGCGTTCCTCTCCACGGAATCATAGGTTTCTTCGCACCATAATTAATTTGGCTCCGTAGGGTTTCTATCCTTCGAGTTCTTTTCAAGGGACATATTACGGCGCCGAAGCGACGCGATCTACCATTTCAACGTAAATATCGCTCTTCCTCCATCACCGTTGGATTATTAATTTTCGAAATGCGTTCTCTCTACACGTATAATTCGCATAATTATACGCGCGGATTGTCTATCATTTTCATTTCTCGCGTCTCATTCACGAACATGTGATCTTTCTCGAGCGCAACTTTCGTAGATCTACTGCATTCTATTTAGTTTACCCAAGAAGATTAGCCTTGTAAACCGGAAATGGATAGTGCGTGTCGAAAAGCAAATCTGGAAAAAAAAATATCTGCGTCCTCTTGTAAAATATTATGTAATAAAAGAAAGAAAATGTGATTGCATAAAAATAGAATGTGATTGCGTGCGTGTCAGAATGAAATAAAAAGCGTGTTATCATACATAAAGCATCGAATGCATTTTATAAATTAAATTGAGCGATAACTCTCTCTTTTCATCAGAATATCGGCAAAATATATCAAGTTTATTACCGCATAATACTTCCTAAAATAATTGAATATTATTTTAATTTGAGAGAGAGATAAAAGTAACAATTTATTTTTGTTTTATCATATTAATTTATTACGTTGATATACACATGTTGATTCAGAATATAATAGGATCGGACAACCTTCGAGGTACGATCCATCTGAGAATATCATTCTCAATTACAGTGTACGTCACTTTTCTTGGAATCTGGCGCTTGGAGCGTAATTCGGCAAAATGTTGGAAGTTTAGGCTGCCAGACCGCTTTGCGATCGGTTAAATTTGCAAAACAGAAGAGAAGGAGGAAGAGAGAATTGAAAAAGGAAATAAGTACGAAAATCGAGCGTGGAGTCAATACGTGTTGACCGCAAGGGAGTGAACCAAATCGTGACCGCCAGATGAGGAGAAAGGAAAAAGAAAAAGAAAAAGAGAGAGAGAGAGAGAGAATTCTCTCATGATCTCTCTACGTGAGGATTGGTAATTGTCAGGTCGTTGAAATCGCGTGCGAACAACGATCGGGACCGGAGACGCGAGGAAGGGCGTAAGAATGTGCACACGTGCCTTTATTTATTTTGCATAATTATCACGGAGACTGGCAGGTTTCGCACAGTCGGAGACTTATTCCTTTCCCCTTTTCCTCTTTCGGGAAAATCCATTGCGATCATTTATTTGACAAAATTTCTTTCCATTTTTGCTCTAATTAATTAGATCGTTAGCTGCCGATTGCGTGAGATAATTTTTTCGCTAAGCTACTGAGAAATTGTCCGACTAGGAAGTTTTAAAATTACTCTAGCATTTGAAATGATAATTACTAATTACTGAGTTTCTTCTTTTTAAGGAATATGCGTCAAGTCGGTTCTCGCTGCATCAATTAAAGTAAAATAACTTTCTAAAATAAAAATTATTATCTCTTTATAAATTTTTATGTAGAACGTTATTTAATTATATAATTATTTATGATATCATAAAAATATTTGTAATATGAAATTTTTTAACTATTGTTTTTCGTTTTTTTATTTAGAAAAAACTATCGTTTTATGGTTTTTTATTTATCACACTTATATCAACTACGTATGTCAATTTGCGTATATTTTTATAATATGCCGCAATTTTCGCGATTACGAGTGCTTATTTAGAAAATAATTTTAGGTTAATAGAGATTAACCGAAAGAAACCAATTCTCTTCCTTCATTATCCTTTGCAATTTTCGTAATTGCTCACACCTTTTTCGGGCGCAGCGCGTTGTGTCTCGTAAAGTAGAGCGCAGCCTTTATTAAGTTGTTCCCAGATGTGATTTGCAAATAGCTGAGAACACATACGTCGACGTGCACCAACTGCACGCCACGCGATCGATCCCATTTCACTTTCGACTCCTGAATACAGCTGAATGTTTTCCTTATACGCATCTCTTCCGAAATATTAAAAACACGACGATTACGTCACGCATCTCAAAGTGTCGTTCCAAAAATATTACGTGACATTTATATCCTTGTAATGCGACGATTTTAGGATTATTTTTACGATTGAAACGCCGTATATATTTTTTATGATATTCAACCTTTTACCACCATAAAAAGATTTTATTAATCGCCCCACGATTTATTACGAGATTCAAAGATTCGAATAAAATGATACGAAAGCGAGGTAGACGCACAAACAGATTTTGACACACGAAAATTGGGCGAGCGTCTTACATACGAGACCCTTCGTGGACGACGTAAGAGAGATGGCACTTCTTTCCTCGCGAGGAGAATCGGGAAATACATGCTCTCGAACCAGAATTTTATCGCCTTGCCCGGTAAAAGACCTGAAATTTGGCCGGACCGGAGTCCGGTTTGGAATTAGTATTCATTAGAGTTTCACGTGAGATTTTCAACGAGTCACGTGGGAATAATGAAGGTAAATGTGGGGTCCGCTTGCTCGCGGTCGCTTAATAGTCGGTCGATCCTTTCACTCTTCCTACTACAAACTACCGTACATATCATCGTAGTAGTTTTGTTAATAATTTATATTTTATTTAAAGATCGTTTTGTTCAAAGATACATTTTTATAAGCACGGTGGCGTAATATAATTTGACAGAAATTTTCACACAAATATAACAATATATCTTTAAAAATTTCTCTCAGTATAAAAATGTCAGTATCAAAATAATTCTGCAAACAAATTTCTGTAAAAAAAAATTATATATTTTTTTCTTTATTTTTATCGATCATTCAAGAGCAAGATTGACGGGAGCTTAACTGTTCTTGGAGCAGAAACTCGCTTGATTGCGTTATAAATCGAAGGCTGATTGATTGTGAAAATTTATAATCATGCGAGGAAAGAGGAGAGATATAAACCTCAAAAATTAGGAGTTATGAACATGTTATTTTCTCGAGGATAATTACACATGTATGTATTAATAACCAGGAAGATCATTAAAAACTTTGCGGCGAAAAACACCTCGCTATTTTTTTTTTGGCATCCGCGGCTCTTTTCGATATACACGGAGAAATTTCTGTTTCTCTCTCTCTCTCTCTTCTCTTTTCCTTTTGCAATATTAGTATCGATAAGTAATAAATAATATTTTTATTACTCATCAATATGCTTCTCTTTTACGATCCGTGGTCTCTTCCGGATGTATAAAACAACAGCCTTTTTGGTAAATTTATTATATTGGAAAGAAACGCAGCGCGCGTCGAGTTTCGCCAAGACGGCAACGAATTTCGCCGATGGCCGGCCGTTTGATCTCATTTTAGCGAAATAAAACAACAGAAGAGAGAGAGAGAGAGAGAGAGAGAGAACTTGTCGGTGCCGCCGAGAGAAGACCGGTTGGATATAAACGGCACTGCGAAAGCTTCGCGAGCGAGCGAGCGCGTGTCCAGCCGCCTGTATCATTACTCCCTGCTGAAACGTCTCCATTCATCCGCGTCCCCGCGGACACATTTTCTCCTAAGAAAGGGATGACAAAGCCTCGTATGCTCAGAAGAAATGTGGAAAATAAAATCCCTTCGTTTACAATTTTACGCATTTAAACTTGATTGCATTCTGCTGAAGGAATGTTTTTTTTAAGCTCTTAAACGCGGAAGAAGGTTGTCAAAATCGTTCACAATTACAATATATATATATATATATATATATATATATATATATACTTTTTTTTTAAATCACGTACAGCATCGCATTATGAAATATTTTAAGAATTAAAAAAAAAATTGGTACAAGTTTTCCTGTGTGTGCACCGCATTCCTTTGCCTCGAAAGAAGAACAATATCGAAAAGTCAGCTCGCTACGCGGCACACGCGCAAGAATCCCGTCTCTCCTCTATCAAGATTCTTCGGGAGATGTCGCCGCTAATAAGCTCTAATCATTTTTTTTTGTGTGGAAATCGAGACGATTCCTCCCGAACGTATATACCTGTTACCTCCCGAGGTGATGTACGACACGCGCGGGCACCTGTCCCCTTAACCCGTCCTCCTCCCCCGCCCCCTCCGTCTCTCACTGAACGCCACGGTATCGTTTCACGGCTAACCGATGAATTTTATGGGTAGTCTAATGAAGTCGTTTCAAAACTCGCCACCCAGGACCGCGGCGATCTTATCGTGACTTAATTGGACAAACCGTATTTCATCGGAGTCGGATCTGCGGCTGGGCAGGCTCGTTTCATCTACCCCGTGTACCGGGCGACCGCTACTCGTCCATGCATCTTTCGGGGTACTTGAGGCACTTTGCTCGAGCGCTTAACGATTGCAACGAAGACGCTACTACTCTTTTAAGAGGGACAAAAAGAGAGCGACAGTCTTTACAACATTTAACGATCGTGTCTTTTCTTAATGCTCGATTGTCAAAGGGTTTTCGAAGGGCCCGTAACCCGGAGGAGGGGTTACGATTAAAGGGTTCAAATTTTTTATGAGGATAGAAGCTTCTGTGTGAAAGAACCGTGGATTGTTTCATTTGCTAACGCGTTATATAATCGGAAAGTCTCGTAAATGTCTCGACTTTTTGACACAGCTTCTCGCGTTTCTTCTTTATCCCGATTTAATACCGTCATTTTCGTCGCGCGTCATCCGCCATTTTTCACTCGTATCAGCGATTATTTCATGTTTGATCATAAATCATTCTGTTATCTCTTTAGCGAGCTTAGTCGCTTCCTCTTTACTTATTCGTCATTTGATACGACCTGTCACCATCTTATCTTCACCCTCGCTTTTCCTGTTGCACATCCCTTTGATTCGTCTTTTCTAGGTTTTATTTTCTTCTTCTCTCTTCTTTCTTTCTTCTTTCTTATCCTACCTGAACAGGCTACGCTCGTTAGTCTGTGCACCTGTACGCTTCGCGATCAATTCTTATGTAGGATTCCTCCCCGGTCCTGATTTCTTCAAAAAAGGCATGCAACTTTGCGATTGATTGGCCTAGCAATTTACATTTTAAAGGGGAATATTTCTTGTGATGCTGTTCGATTTTAATTGATATACAAATATGTTGATATGCAATTATACATTATTAATTTTAATAAGATATCTTACAGGTTTGCTTTTAAACAAAAATATTTAAGAATTATTGCTATTTAAATTTGTTTAGTAAAAACTACGTTGTGATTAATAGATATTTTACAGTTGAATTTTATTTGATTAATATGGTAAATGCCTTCTTTTACTTAAGAAAATATTTTCCCTTTTTTTTTTAATAAAGATTTTTAATGGAAGATGAATAAACAACAAAGAATTAAAGGTCGACATGACTTTTGGACAAAACTGAGACTGTTCGCCGGAACACGAAATAAAACTTGTGCACCTGCCTCATTTTGCTAAGTTCTCTGCCCCTTTTCTTTCCCTCTTCTTTCCCTAACTCACAACGTAACATTTGTGAGAATCCAAAAACTTTAAATAAAATATATTACAAATGGCATATAAAACAAATTTATATAACAATAAAAAGAAATCAAGTGAAAAGAAAGTAACTTTATGTAAATTTGTATAAAATAGTTATTAAATTTATAACAATGAATAATCTCTCTCACTAATTATGTTCTATATAATACCTATTCGATTTGAATCAATCTTAATTTTTATAATTTCTGAATTTACGCAGATGTCTTTGAATATTATTATGTTATTTTCTCGATAAAATATTACTATATAAGATTTTTATCGATAAAATGTTACACGAAACAAAGTGCAAATATCATTATAAAAATATTTTTTAATTAAACATTTCGACTCCTTTTTGAGCCATCTTCAGTAACTATTAATAAAAATAATGTATGAAAGTGTTTTCTGTGCTTGACTCTCATTAGTTTATTTTTTCCATATTTTTATATTATGTATATTAAAGCTTTGTTTATTTTTAATATTTGCCTATTACACACTTCTATATCTTTTGAATAAATTAAGTTTCATTATCCTGCGATCCTTCTCAATGTACTTGTGAATATTTTTCCATCTTATAGAATCGATATTCAAGAAAATGCGAACCGATAAACATGTGCCAATTTAAGATGCAAATCTTTTTTTTCTTCTTTTATAAAGACTTGTTTCTTTTCTTTTTAAATACAAAAGTACTATTTTTTCAATTATATTTAATTTTTAAAGAAACTTTTAAAAATTATTTTAGTTGATGATAGAGTTTACAATCATAAAAAATTCTTTATCATTAAAAATTTTTTTATGATTACAAATAATATAAAACTTTTTTAATGATTATTATTGACATTTCTGGATTTAGATAGTTAATTAATAACTGACTTTTAACAACATAAATATATCATGGAAAACATGATTGTTATAATTTTTATTTTGTAAAATCAGAATTGAAATGTGCTTTTCCAAAAATCTGATTTAGCTTTTATTATTTCCCCAAAAACATGTAATTATGTAAGAAATGTGTTGATATATATATATATATATATATATATATATATATATATATATATATATATATATGTAACTTGGTTATGTGATTCATATATTTACATCATTTTAGAAAACTCACTTTCTACCAATGCTTTATCCAGTTTGCTCCGTTATATATCACATGATTTCTATAAAAGGAAAAACCAATCTACTAAGCCATTAAACCTGCTTGATCTGAAGTTGTCGGCAACCCGTCTCGTTTGATGTCAGGATGGTTGCTGAAAGCTCAGGCGTTGCCACTAATTCATCTTGTTGAAAGATTCTCATCTCACATTAAATTATTTTTTTAAGTTTTAGTAGGTCCCTCTCCTTACAAGAATAAAATTGCTCCTTCAGCATTGTGTCGTAAATTATACAGGGTGTTCCCGGGTTAAATGGCCAAACTCGAAATATGAATTTAGGATCTTAAAACAAGAAAAAATTTTCCTCTGAAAGTATGCTCGTTCAAACGCTCCGTTCAAGAGATATTGACTTCTAAAGTTTAGAACTATAGGAATGAATAATTTCGAAATGTTTCTTTTTATTTTTGTTTTAAAGATCAAAGATTATTGACAGGCTTGTGTTCTCTGTATATATATATATATATATATATATATATATATATATATATATATATATGTATGTATATATATATATATATATATATATATATATATATATATATATATATGTATGTATATTATATATATGTATGTATATGTATGTATATTTTCAAAAATGTATAATTGATTTTTATATTTTTATACATAATTTTTCCATATACACATATTTTGTTTATATTACTTATACATATTTATATATAACATCCTTTTATCTTTTTCACAAAAAAGATTTATTAGCAGCCCCATAATAATTATTCTGCTACACGTCCAAAATTACACACTTAATGAAAACGAGGTCGATCATCTCGAGTTAACCGTCAATTTCTCGTTGCACAATTGGAATCGCAAATGACGAACTTTCCTCGCATCATCGTTCATGTTATTATAGTTTTATTTGCGGCGCACGCCGTTATTTCGCTGAATCCCCTTCAATTTGTAGCTGCAACTCATACAAATACTCATGGGGACCATCACCAATTATTTCATTACAATCAGATCCCGGAGACTAATGATCGCAATTTGTCTGAGACCTTCACAAGTACCGCTCGCGTCCAAATACGTCGATGACTCGTATGCAAAATCTCGGAGCCCGAAGGCAGAGATTTATTTTCGAGCGCGTGGCGCAAATGGAATTAACGAGCGTTGCATATAAAGTGTCTTACGATGCAATTCGTCCATATTTGCGCATGCCGCAATAGGACAAATTGTTAAACTGAAACAAATAACACCTTGCGAAAATTACGTGCCAATTCTATTCACTGTATGTTCGCAAATAATTATTTGGTTTAATTTAACACTAAAAATTTAATTTATGTATGATATTATCAATATGACGGCTCGCTATTGGTATTACTTGTGTGAAGGAGAATCATCGGAAAAATTAAATTATTGCTTCCGGCTAAAGTAATTGAACTTAAAATTCTGCTAAGTGTTACTTGGACAATCATACTTACTAAAAAGAAGCTACGCAACATTGATACGACGTACTTCGTAATTACGTGTATAATATATCGAGTGTTGGGCCACGCTGTACATTCGTACGTTAATTATTACCCGATAATTATTACCATGAAATGCAAACCATGCAATTAGCCATGCGGTTGAATCAGTGGATACGTGTAATGACGGTATTATACGTAACACGAGGGATACTCACACAATATTTTGCCGCAACATTCCACGTTTCAACTTTAGTCATTTACGTCCTCTTCCAAGGAGTTTTAGTGGTAATTAAATTTTTTTTTTTTTTTTTTAAAGTCCATTTGTCATTTTCGCATAGCTCGTGTGTTAAATTCGCGACTTTTTACACGCTCGCGTTTCGTAATATCGCTTTGCGAAAATATGCATAACGTAAATATAACTGGTTTTTATAGACATCAATCTTGAAATTCTTGAAATTTTAATAATTCGCAAAAAGCGTCTAATGAGAAAATGATAGGAGATGATTTTAAGCGAGAGTGGCCGCTTTTAAATTACTATGTCAACTAGAAAGCCGGTCGGACGGAATCCGGGAAGCAATCTAGGCGGCCTTGATGGGGCATCTTGATGATTACAAGAAAATGCCTTGACGAAGTCGTCCGCATTAGCTTTGCAACTGACGAAAGTCACATTTAGTACGTACGACAGGGTAAAGCCAATGCACGATGTTTACGCACAATGCCCGAATGCATTGACCCATTTTAAAGACTTTCACTTACGTAGCATTGCATGACTGATTAAATCGTGTAAAGTAAACAGATCTAGTTTTGGAATCTGGCATTCGTGAAAAAAAAAGAAAAACCTGCAAAGTAAGTATCATACACGGTTTAATCGATTGCGCGACTTCCAGAAATTTTTTATTCTTGATGAGAGATTGATGAATAGGCAGGAGCTAATTAAAATTGACGAGACGTGATAATTTTGTCAATATCTGAAGAGCTTTTTTTTGAAATCAACTTGTCATTCATATATTGCGTCAATTTATCTATGCAATTTAAATATTTCTGACAGTATTAAATGTAAAGCGAATGTATTAATAATTTTTACATGATATTGTGATATACACATGTATTACACATTGCTTAAATTTCTGGTAATCATAGACTGGAAATTGCCTGAGTTTTTATTAATCGCTACGAAAGTAGGAAATCAAATGGCTATATATCTCATCATTTCCTCAAATCACGGCAACTCGTAACCGTTCTAATAAGCTTCTTATTACGACGAAAAAAAAGGCAGGATAAATTGATGTAAAATGAATGGTGCTGGGACTGAACATTTTTCATGACATCAGTTTGCATACTTTATATACAACTAACATATTTCCAGAGGGTTGGGAAATAAGTTAAAAAGTTAATAACCTAGTCAAAAAGTTAAAAATTAAGTTACAAAAGTTAAAAAGTTAAGAACCTAACTTAGTTAATTTCAAACGCATTAATGTTAACTTATTAACTTTTTCTTATACAAGTTAAAATTTTTTATCCTTAATAGTTGAAAATTATCTGTTTATTAATAATTATGATAATATAAAACAATTCATTCATAAAATATAACACAACGACATTATCCTCGGCACACGAATATATATTTAGTGGTTCAGTATGTGATGATTTCAGAGGAAAAATGATGAAGCATAATTTTGAGATAACACTATTAAAATTTAATAAATATTTTTAAATTGTTTTAATTTATTGTTTTAATAATTGAAAATAAAGATAAAACACAAATTCCAATTAAACAGAAAAGTTCTCTTAACCATTTTGTTTTTAAATATTATATTTTTATATGTACATTATTAATCATTATGTAAGTGTATTAATTATTGTATAAGAAAAAATATTACATTATAATATATTATCTTTTTTATAAAAAAATACTTTTTTATTACACCTAAAATTTAATTTAAAATGTTATTATTTAAAATTAAAAGATTAATTATATAAAAAACATATAGTTTCGCATAATTAACTTTTGACTTTTTAAGTTAATAATTTTTTAACTTAAGTTAATTTTTGTTTAAGCAACTCTTAACATAACTTTAAAAAAAAAAAAAGACACTCAACTCTGTATATTTCATACCATAACGCTGCGCGTTAATTTGACCCAACTGTGTTGCATCTGATTTACCGTTAATGTCGCGTCCGTCGTCGATAATTAAACCGAAATAGTATTTCTCGCCCGCCGGCAATTATTCATTTTCGCAAATTCTTATTGCATCCTTCAGGAAGTGCGCGCTGATTAATGAAACGCGGCGGAAGGGATAGGGGAGAGGGGAAACGGAGGAGGTGGACTGAACGCAATTTCAGCCGTCAGTTTGCGCGCGGGAAGATAACGGAGCGCCCTCGGGAATTTATTCTCGGGAGCCGATCATCCGTGAGACAGACGGCGGCTTTTTGTCGTCATCTCGTTACGGCTAACGAATGACTTTCCTGCACCCTCCCCTCCACCCCTCCCCCCGCCCATCGTTCACGCTGTTTTCACGTTCGTCGTGCCCACACTAATTCCCCCCGATGGGCACGTCCGAGATTTATGAATTTAATTAAATCGCTATCAGATTCAATTTAATCGTTCTGTTAGCAGCTAATATTAAAATAAAATACAATCGTGCATCGATAGCATTTATTATGATTTATAGAAATCTTGCTTGTATGTCTCGCTGTCATTGCGAACACAGAGAGAGAGAGAGAGCATACCTGCAATATATCCAATTATGGCAAGACTAATCACTCGCAGCACCTTAGTTGTTTCACAATATTTATAAAATGCTCGCAATTTAGTTGACAGCTAAAATCTAGAGAAAAACGAGAGAAAGCAAGATCTGTTGCATGTTATTAAAAAATTTCTATTTAATTATTAAATATTTCCATTTAATAATATGACGTAACCATAATTAAGGAACATTCTCTATCATTTCTATAAGGAAATATAATACTTCTTATTTAGAATTTTTGTTATAATAGCGCGACCATCCAATACAAAATCTGATAAAACTCATAATAATAACAAAAATAGAAAGAGAATAACAAAGCAAATTTTCACTTGCAAGCACAGCTTGTATAATTTAAATAATATTGAAAGTTAATTTTACCTTTGAGTAAATTTAGTAATCGATACCGAATTCGTTAAAGAAAATTTATAATTCAAAAAGGGGACATATTTTTAAATGATTTATTACCCGTTATTAATTTTATCGATAAATGTTCTGTAAACACATTTTTTTGTATGCTAATAGAACCGGTATCAAATTTAGACACGCGTTAAGCATGCCTTTCCCGTTAGATCAACGTATCGAGACGCATAAATGCAGGTTCGTATAATATTTATACTGGTTAATATAGATTTGGATAGGCGCGTGCAATGAGCGCATATCAAGATGCATTTCTCTCTATATGTGGAGTATAAGTTTCCGCGTGATACGTGAGGTATGATTTAAGACTGGGGTGCTTTATATACGGCGAGCGTGTTACAGAAACATGCAGTTTAGGACTGAAAGCGCATCGGTGACTTTCCAGGTGTTTAAAAATCTCTCCCATTTTCTTTCTTTTCGTCGTGTTTCTCTCACAATTTCTCGGTCTACGTAATATTTCTGTGTTTGAGTGCAGCTTGAATATTTATATTGCGTGCTACTGTTTGGATAAATGCGGTAAATATTGAGAGATGCAAGATAATTACGTAATTAATAAGATATTTTCTAGCTTTTGTTTGCGACAAAATTGAAATTTTGAGAAAAATAGCTGTGTTCAATTATTGTACAAACAAGCGACACTTTCCATTTAATTTTTGGATTCAAAAAAATTTTTTAAACTCTGTAATAAATTTTTTTATTGCATGTATACATATCCAATATCTTTGCATAAACTTTTTTTTTGTTTTAGATAATTTTTAATGAAAATTTGAAGCTATCTTTAATACTTAATTTATAGAATTTTCAACTTTCTTGATTGAAACATACTAGTTTGGTTTAAGAGCTATGTAATAAAAAGTTAATTAACATATTTTGTAATAGCATTATATTTTATTTTTTAAATTGGGAGAGATTAACTTATTGCAATATGATAAGAGAATTGGTTAGAAAAATAATAAGATTATAAATAAATGAAAGATGTGTTTTGCTCTTTCTCTCTCTCTCTTATAATATTTTTTATCTATCCACTTGACTTGAGGAATTTCTGATAAATTACAAACCAATGTTTCTCTCTCAAAAAAAAATTTGATAACAATTGTATTGCACTACATTTTCTTTTCACTTTTGTAAAGATTACCCGAAATTAATGCCACAATTAAGCTATACATATACGTGCGTATCTATGTAATTAATCTATATATATGTAATAAATCTATATAGAATGTGAATTGTTTATGTGTTTATGTAGAAACGTGATAAGTGCATATTTAATGCGCATATTTAACAGGTTGTTACGTATACCCAGTATAATTAACGTTTCTTTTTAAAAGTATTTTCATACATGTTTTAGTTTTATAACGGAGAGATTGATTTATTTATTAATTCAATTAATAATATATATATATATATATATATATATATATATATATATATATATTGAAAATTAAATATTTTGCATATTTATTATAATGATAACAAATTTGTTTACGTTATCACCTTGTTTATATGGCTCCTACAGAAAATAATAATTATATATATATATATTATGATATTTTTTAAAGCAAATATATTTCTCATTCACAGAGAATAGCAAAAATGAGAAGTCATTTCGTCCGGTATTCCCTATTCGGTATTTCGGTATTCATCTCGATCCTTCTATTATTCTGGATCGAAAACGTCGACGGAATTCAAATATGGGACATGCAGACAGGACGTGCTCCGCTCTGGGAAAGATTCACGTGGAAGACGATGGACTTTGCTTATCCGGATCAGCGTAGCAGAAAGTTAGCGATTGCGAGCGGCGAATACATCCCGGAGAATTCTCTGCCTGTCGGCATCGAGATTTGGAGGAACAAGCTCTTCGTCACGGTGCCAAGGTGGCGAGATGGTAAATGCCAAAGATACTTCGTCGTTAAAAAATTACGCTTACGTTTTTGCGTCGGGATTAATGAGATCGCCTTAGTAGACGACGCGACAGACAACACGCGGGCTCTCCGCTTATGCCAGAAACGAGGCGCGACGCTTCAAAGTCAGGAACCGGAAACAGACGCCGGCATAATACGCGAAAGATCGCCATAGGAGGTGCACGCCTCGATTCCCGTCTGAGCGACTTCCGGTCCGCGACAAAAAGCGCCGAAAACCGCGAGCGCGTTCTCAATGAGAGCGTTTCTTGTCCTTGTCGACCGCCGCCCCCATCACCGCGAACCCGCACCTCCCCCCAAACGTTCACCCGTCGCTTCTCTCTCCTTCCATCTTTCTACTGCTGGGGGAGGGGGAGGGAAACACGGCGCGACAAACGGGTTTATTCAAGCTCTCGGCTGCCCTTTATTCACTCCACTTTTTTTTCCACGCTCTATGTTTATTATATACGTTGGCGCGCGCCACCGTTTTTTGTCTCGCACAAAGGCCAAACAATGACGGCGGCGTGCTGTGTAAGCTCTTTAATGTTCTACCCTTCCATCCTTCTTCTTTACTTCCTTCGCAAGACCTTCGCGAATTCAACGCCATTGCATCCTTTCGCGCATTTACTACATCTCTTTCTCTCTCGCATCTTCTTTCTTTCTCTTTATATATCATTTAATTTTTTATTATATATTCGATATTTTATGTATATGTTCTATATATATTACAATGTTTATTTGATTTATTTATTTTTTTTTTTTTTATATATATATTTTAAATGCTCTGATCATTGTATTGATTTTATAAATAATTATAGAATAAAATTTAATTTTATAATATTAATATTAATACGGTAATTGTAACATTTTGTACTACAGGAATACCATCTACGTTGAATTATATACCGTTGGACGTTAATCAAGGTGTGTCGCCAAAGCTTATACCTTATCCGAGTTGGTCCCAGAACAGGGCTGGTGCCTGCGGCAGCGGATTGACTACCGTCTACAGGTGACATCGCTTAATAAGTTTGAAGACATTTTATAAGACATTCTACAAATATTTTTGTTTAGGATTCACGCAGATGCATGTGATAGACTGTGGGTGTTAGATACCGGGACTATAGGAATCGGTGAAACTACTATGCAAGCCTGTCCTTATACTTTGAATGTATTTGACTTGAAAACTGATAAAATTATAAGGCAATACAGGCTCAGACCAGAAGACATCAATCAGGTATGCAGCTTTTTTTGTGCGCTCGATTTGTGTTACATTTTTTATTTTTTTTTATTGATTTGAACGTTCCTCTTTTTTTTCTCCTTTTTGTATCTAGAATACCTTTATCGCCAATATCGCGGTTGATCTGGGAAAAAACAGTTGCGAGGATGCCTTCGCTTACATGTCCGACGAACTCGGCTATGGTTTGATCGTATATTCCTGGCAGCAAAATACATCCTGGCGAATAACGCATAGCTACTTCATGCCGGATCCCCTAGCGGGCGATTATAATATCGGAGGCTTGAACTTCCAATGGGGAGAGGAAGGTATTTTTGGTATGAGTCTGACACCGATAAAATCAGATGGCTATCGGACTCTCTTCTTCCATCCCCTCAGCAGCTATCGGGAATTTGCGGTATCCACGAGAATCTTGAGAGACCAGCAGTTGTCTCAAAACAGCTATCATGAATTTCAGGTATTTTAATTTTAGTTCTTTGTACTTATTAATTAATTATTTAATAAATTCTTTATCTGTTATTTTGATCATTTTACTGTCTAGACTTCCTTGTTACAATAAAATAAGCCTTTATTTTATATTATTTATAAAATTGTAATATTACATTCTTTTTTTAGAGATATTTTAAAAATATTTTTCATGATATTTTGAATGCTTTGATATTCATAATTGCAATACGACATTATTTACTTATTTATCTTTGTTTGATTTGCAAAAAATTCTTTGACTTATATTATTTAAAATTACGGATATCTCGAGATTTTGTTCAGAAAAAATTTATACTAAACCAAATAAAGAGTCTGTTATTACTAATCACTTACATACAATTATCACGCATACAATTATCACATATTAATACTAATTTTCATGTAGGTGTTGCCGTCAAGAGGACCGCTATCTCATTGCACGGCGTCTGTGATGGACGAGAACGGACTTCAATTCTTTAATTTGATTGATCAAAATGCGGTTGGCTGTTGGAATTCCATGCTACCATACACACCAATCAATCAAGCAGTTATCGCCAGACACGACGAGGCTATGATATTCCCAGCAGACATCAAGGTAATGTTTATAGTTACATAGATTATGTATTTTCTCGTCATACTACTTTCATTCGCTTTTTATTGCCCTCTTTTCACTGCTCTACTATAGGTGAAACACGACTTGCTCTGGATTATATCGGATCGTATGCCGATATTTTTGCTGTCGACTCTAAATTACACGGATGTGAACTTTAGAATACTTACGACACCGGTTCAAGCAGCGATAGCGAGAACGGTCTGCGACAACGTGCCGTTGAGATATGTCAGCAATAAGATGTGGTGGAATTGATAATTTTTTGCGTGTGTTGATATCTACACTCGATAATATAATCATTAATAATTTGAAAAAAAATGATAATCAAAAACATTTGTCTGAAAACGATTATCACGAGTTTCGGGTATTGCAGTTTCAATTTTTTGTATTTGTTTAATAATTATTCGATAAATTTTTCGCATCTTGTCTTTTGGCCAGTTTATCTAAACTTTCTCGCATAATTGTTGCAATAAAGAAAGCCTTTATTGTTTTATTGTTTTATGCATTTATAAATATATAATGTTACATACTTTAAGAAATAAAAATATTTTTCGAATGCTATTTGAAATTCGTGTATCAAGAAGATGCAACAAGAAATAAAAGGTATTTCCTCGTTTTTCCCTATACTTTCTTCAAGCATAGAGCTCTTGGACATATCTGACGTGAGAAGCGACTAGTTTTTCGGCTCGTGCGGTGCGAAAATGGCGAATGGATTAGCGTGAATCAGCATCGTCGAGCCAGGAGGCAGAAGCTAAACGTTTTAACGTGGGACCCATTAGTTTTGGCCCTTGTTTCCGATAATTTGAAGGCCGTTCCTGCGGCCTGATATACGACCCGATTATTGCTTCCTTCGAAAATTATCCGTTTCACGCCTCCGCCCGTAAAATATGGCCACGCGCTTCGTCTGTTCTCGGTGGGGCTGTGCCACAGAATTAGAACTTTCTTTCTCTTGGGGCGACGCGATGCACGCGGCCCGTTCATTATGTTTCTTGTTTGGTGCAGCGCGATTACTCCAAGTAATCGCGAAGCACCGAATGAAGTGCAGTGAGCGAAACTTGGTTCGAAGAAAAGCCGCCAGTCATTATATGTCGTACAGCATTAATATTTCGTGATTTATTGTTTTTTTCCCTAGCCTTATATGATAAATATCGCAGAAATGTATCGCGCGCGGATCTACTCGTCGGGACAGAATGAATCGATGATTTACGCATAGATCTCATGTGTGATCTATCCCCTATAGGGTTGTGGCAGCCCTAAAATTTACGTGGCTGCAGCCCGAGAGATCCGCGGCTGAGATGCACGCCTCGAATGCTAATTCCGTGGACCGATAAATCGATAGATCGCGGCACTCGGGCCGACTAACTGGCGATTAGAGGGCAAGCAGATCAGGCCTCGCCGATTGTTCGCCGCGATATCGGTGCGTTTTCAATTTGGAAATCGAGTCTTTTCGCGTGCTGCATCCCGATCCCGTGATAAGCCGGAATCTTAATGGCTCTGGAGCTGTCTCGTTAGCGCCTGGACCGCGTGCATTATGGATCGAAGAGGAAGATCGATCGAATCTGTAATGAATTAGATACGCGCTCGAGGCTTACTTGAAAAATCGCACTTTTTATCTCGTTTATTATCGAGAAAGGAATATTATCTAAAAAATTGACATGTTCATTATTAAGTTCTTATGCAATCTGATGATAAGAGGAATCGTGTTATCAATAATAACGATACCAGTAATATAATTTGCGAAATAATTTGTATAATCAATAGAAACGTCAAGTTATTGACGTTTTATTTTAATTAATACATAATAGGCGAAAGAGTATAATTTCGTGATAATAAAAACAAAAATGTACTGCTGCAGTTTTTGTATAGATCAACTCGTCCTAGACTCTTGAGGGCGTTGCTCATCGCTTCGTGGACGCGAATCGTAAAATCATCTTCGAGTGATGAGAAAGAAATGAAGGTGCGAAGGGAAGGTGGGCATTGCCTGAAGGTAAACATAAAAAAATTCGTTCGAAACTGCTGTGCTGATTACACGTTATATACGAAAATCTGCTATCGCAGTGGCGTGTTCTGACATTGTCAAAACTGCTCGAATGTTGCTAAAATTTTGCGAGAAAGCGTCTGTTCTTACGTCATTTAAAGATACATTTTTATTATTTATACAATATAATCATTTTTTTACTATTATCTATGAAACAAATTTTGCTATTTATAATATATCGAAGCATAGAATACTTGAAAAAATTAATAAATGCATTTGTAAACATAATTTATTATATGTAATTAATAATAGAATTATATTTGCAATAAAAAATAATTCAACCGGACAATCAGTACCTTCGTTATATAAGATCGAGGAAGTGACTAATATCGAAGTAGGAAATCTTCTCTGTACGCCACTGAAACGAAGATCGGCCGGTCGAAATTTCAGAGCGAATTAAAGTACACGGCGGCCGGATATCAAATCGCCGCTCTATCCATACGTTTGTTTTAAATTAACACCTATCCCATGTGGAACACATGGACACAAAGCACACTTTAACACCTTTTTAAAAACTGGCTGCACGGCGGCTGCCCGTTTTTGTGTTTTGTGCTTTTTTTTTTTTCTTTTTTATCGGCGCCAGTAATTATGGGGTACCGGCGACGACGTGAGTCTCGTTATAAGTTACTCTCGGCCACTCTCCGCTATCTCCTAATCTTTTTGATTTATTTCTGACTCGAGTAGAGAGGCTCTCTATTTCTTACCGCTGATACACTTCTGCCAAGATATTATATTGCAAAATGTAAAAGTCATGTTAAAGTTGAAGTTGAAAACCACACCCATAATAACGTAACGTTTAAATTGCTTAGGCTAATGTGAGAAATGTACATTTTAATATTATCAATCCATTACTTACAAACTTGTTATCAAATTACATATAAATGCAAATATAAATTTAAAATATAATAAAATTTTGCAAAATAATTAAAAATAAAGAAAAGTTTATATGCATATTATAAAATAATGTTTCTTTAAATATTTTTAAAATAAACGTGTCAGCGATGATCTTGATCGAGAAATAATATAAAATTTATTCAATCTCTTCTTTTGTACTATCAAATTTATGGAGAAGGGAGCAAAAGTAAACAAATATAATAGGAGTGATTGCAACAAAATAATTTTACATAATATGTGTATATAAATTGTACAGAGGAGCCTGAGAGCAGCTATCCCGACGTTTTTCGTGTAAAATACTTATCAAACCTCGTTTAGTATCGCCATCTGGACATGATACATATGTATCTATACAGGGTGTCTCTTTTAAAATTGATGTTTACAATATATATGTTAAAATAAAAAAATACAATGCGCAAATAATGAAATATACAACTAATTAAATTTATATATGTGACGTATTCGTAATTTATAATTGTAATACGGACAGTGATTTTACCAACAGTGTTAAAAAATGTGAATTCAGCTATGTAATTCTACGTAGCTTTTAAAATAAACTCAGATGGCGGTACTAAACAAGGTTCTCGGTAAGAATCAAAAGACTGGAATAGCTACTCTCAATCCTTTTTTTAAGTACAATTATATAATTATCAAAAGTATATAATTTTTATTAATAATGAGACGCATTTATGTATTTTTTATAATAATAAATAATATTAATTATAATTTAGTAAACATATTTGCATTTTTATATTCTAATTAATTTGGAAGAGATATAATTAATTTAGGTAATATATAAGATATATTCAAATTTAAAATATTTTTTATTGTTTTTTTTTTCTTCAATACTTTAAGGTAATTTTTATTGATCTTTAAAATGTAGCTCATGATATTTTTATTGTACTAGAATACTATAAACGCGCTCTACGCGCGCGCCATTTATTTTATGTGTATGTGTATATAATTATTTACATATTAATTTTAATTTTCCACTTTTTCAAAATAAATTAAATAAAAATTACACACCCACTTAATATTTAAACTATCAAATGGGTCTCTTAGTTATGACAAGCTATTATTGATATAAAGTAATGTTTAGTGTATCGTTGAGATAACCAATTAGCATCACGAAAAAGAGGTAACGATATTGTCAGTATCGATTTAATAAACTCCGTAATATATTAATTGATAATTTAATAATTGATTTATAATTTAAAATACATGTATAATTTAATATTCCGTTTGTATATACGTCATAGTACGGAAAATATTTCGGCAACGAATAATCAAAACATAACATGGTACACGGTCTTGACGATGTAAACATTAGCGCGCTATTGTTAACGTGTTATGGCTTACAACTTTATTATTCTCACGGCGATACTCGAACAGTAAGGAAGCGAGAACGCGAGACACTCCATCAAATTTCTTTACTCAACGCGATCGCGACAAGTATCGGAAAATAATTTGATATCATTAATTATCTTTCACACACTTTAAATTTTGAATAATACGTAATTATATCGTAATGGATAAATTTCGAAGCGCGTATTTTGCGTGACGTTTTAATCAAGAATCGAAATGATTAGAATTAAAATTGTAAATTATTGTTTTAAATATGATATGGCTTGAGAACGTGTAATAAAATAGTCAAATCGCAGGTCCGAATAATAATTAATAATAATAATAAGCTCCACGATATATTAATCGTTTATTAAATAATTAATCTATAATTTGAAATACTTGTATTATTTAATATTCCACACCGTGTATACGTCATAGTACGCAACATATTTTCGGCCGCGAAAACAATAACATTGTATTCGGCCTTGGCGATGTAAACATTAGCGCGCTATAGTTAGCGTGCATCCTACTTATAGCCTTGTTATCATTCACACAGCAACGCTCGAGCAATAAAGTACTATTTGTCGACTCGCAGTACGATTTTCGTGTGAAACGGAGTTTGATCATGTATGCGAAAGTGCGGGAGTGTCGTTTAAAGTATCTCGCGTACAAGTACGGAAATATCTTTTAATAAAAGTGCGGGAGTGCCGTTTAAAATATCGTGCGTGTGAATCAATCTGAGAGGAGGAGGAGGCCTAGGAGAGGCATCCTGCACCGGCGGAGCAACCCAAGGGTGAGTATTATTATTTTTATATTAATTATTATAAATCCCGCACACGCATTAATTCGATTCGATCATTATTTGAATAGTTTAAACAAGAGAGACTAATATACTATAAAAGTTTTTATTTAATTAGTTTATTTAAATAGTTCTCTTTTTTAGAATTTATAAAATTATTTCACATTTATATACCTTCTTATTATTATACGGATATAAAGTTTGATGCTCACAATAATAATTTTTTGAAATATTAATAATTATTTTAAACGTTGCTATAATTTGGATTTTATATTTGTGTGTTGCAGACAACGTAGCCTCAAGACCAAATCTCCGCTGTTGCGCATCAGTGCCGGTGAGTGATAAATTTTAATTTACTTTGAGGTGACGGATCCGTAGATATTGTAGATACAAATGTAGATTGTAGATTGTAAATAAATCCGTTGCCTCAAAATGGATGGGCTAGAATAAATGCAATCAAATAACTTTTAATAGACTTTTTAAATATATATTAAAACACATTAGAAATATAATTTAAAATATAAATTAAAACAAAAATTGAAAGAAATATTTTTTAATAGAAATTTTATTTAATTTATTTAATGTAGGAAACGCTAATAACTTTATTTCTTATATGAAATATTGATAATTATTGTGATTTATTGTGCCAATTTTGTCATAATTTTCATAGCCCAGCCATCTTTATTATCACAGCAATGAAAACTTAGACAACTTGTCACGCATCGTTTTAATATAATTTTATTTTAGTCAATCTAACGCCAAGTTATCAATCAAATTTAATCATTGTTTGAAGTAATAATATTTAATCTTATAATAATATATAATATTTATAATAACATATAATTTATATTAAAATAAATTAATAAAACATTTATGTGTCATATAATTTGACTTTCAGCCAAATATTATTTATATATCAAATTTTGCAATTTATTGAAACGATGCATGACAAACTGTCATAAATGAGCATAAAATTATGCTTGTGTACCTCGGCGACAATAATTAGCCGGCAACGGAAGGAATTTTTTTCCTTCATTGACCTCTGATAGAGGGTCGAAGCTACATCTCTGATTAGATGTAGTCAGAATCAATATGTCCAGGATCAACGAAAGGTAGGTTCAACTGGACCAACGGAAGCAACATACGGTGCATTCTATTAGGGCACTTGAGTCTGGCACGCGAGTAAGATACGCGAGTAAGACACGCGAGTAGAGTACGCGGTTAAGGCACGCTGTTAGGGCACGCATTTATTATAAAATACATGTAACTATTATAAAATTAGTTATATGTAATATAATAATATGTATTATCTGTTTTTTCAAAATCAATTAAATCAAAATTATATATATAATATTTGAATTGTCAAATAAGCAGCCATGGCAGATTTTTATTAATATGAAGTAATGTACAGCGTAATATTGAAATAATCAATCAACATTGAGAAAAAGAAGCAACAATACTTGCGTATCGATTAAACATGTTTTTTTTAAGAGTGGATAGAGCAATATCGATTTTATATAGACGAACACACTAATTTTGATTATCATTATTATGCTGAAAATTTTAATCTCTCTGTAACAATATAAGTATAAAATAAAATTGGAAAAGTATTTTTTAACAATAAAATTATTTATTAACTTTTTTCTACAAATTGCTAACCATTTTTAAAAGTAGATAGACAAGCAAGTAATAAAATTGTCAAGAGCTTGTTGTCTGTGAGAAAAAAGTGAATACATGACTTCCAGATATTAAAAATTTTCATCAAAGTTACGTTTTAAAAGTTAACAAAAACCAAATATTAAAAAATTAATAAATTTCTTTTAGTTATAAGTGATTAAAAATGAAACAACTACTTCTGACAAGTGAATTTTGCAAAAATTTTTCAGAGAGATTAATAAAATTAAAATCTTAATTTTGTTTACTTTTGAATAAGAGATTTAAAATAACATAATTACAGATTTATAATTTCAGAAATAATTAGAGAGATGTCTAATGTAGGAAATTGAGAAATTGTGACAATAATGATAAAATTGTTACTAATTAAAGATTGACATTAAATTAATCAAAGAAATCGTAGATAAAGATAAAGATAAGAAAAATCTACAAAATAAATTTTTCTAGGCTAACACATCTCTTCACAATTGAGCTTTAAATAATTTGTGTAAAATAATTATAATTAAATGTAGTTAAACGAATGGGTTAATGCAATATTATAATTTAAGGCAATTTAGAAGAAATTCCTTTGAAATGCACAATAATGCGGAGGTACGTACAACCATATTCCAGCCAAATATATTAAAATTATTCAGCAGTTTGCGCGTGCATATAAAGAACGGCTTTATATGTAATACAAAAAATTAACAATAGAAAAAGATTGTAATTTATTGGGCTGGATTTTATTTCATTGTGGTATATAAGTATTTCACAAAGTAAACTGGCAAAAATACAATAAAGTTAAATATAATTTTAACATTTTTTAAATTAAAAGGAAAAAGAAGGGAAGAGAAAGTATAGCACTTGCATAAAATATTTTATATACTCACTAATCTATTTGAAATATAGTAAATAATAAATTAAGAAAAAAAAAAAAATTTTTTTTTTGTTTTAATTAAAATATGAAAATTATGGAAGATAATAATGTATGTCTGAGATACTTTTTTCTTTTCTTTTTTTTGTTCAATATTCTTGAATACCGGGGTGAAAAATTATTTCTCAGCTGGTTGTCTCAGGGAGAAAGTCAGATCAATAAATTTTAGCTGCTGTTCTCAAACGATTATGTCTTTTCCTAAACGAGCGGATGTTTCGAAACTAACTTAATGCGAACATAAAGGAGCTATCTCCTTATCTCGCGTTACATTTTGCCATATCGCATTTAGTTAACGTGTCAAAATCTAGAAGTACATGTGATATTTAACTCGGAATTTCTGCTTGGAAATTCCTCGCATTTACACAACATGCTGGTATGTAAATCAAACTTAATTGAGGCGCAGTATTGCATACCTACCGAAACAATGCCAATACGAAAAGGTAGCTTCGTAATGTTGGAAATTAATGTTATTATGTATTATGTAGTAAAGCTTGATTTCAACTATTTTCGCGAATAACTTTTCGCAATAATAGAAGTGTTGAAATGTGCTACGATGAATTATTCGAAAAGTCAATTTCTTTTGCATAGTGATCATAAAAGTCTTTACGGAAGGCTTGGTAAGACGCATCACAATACATACAACACGCTTTATAATATCAATTTTATATTCTTGAGATTGATACTTGCAATAGTAAATCTAAAATGGAATATTTACTTGGGGAAAAGCAAATTATAATTTCCACGTTCACAAAAAAAAAAAATCCCGCACATTTTGACTTCTCTTTTACGATCTTCTTAGTCTCTCATCACTCTGCACAAGCACGTCTTCTCTCCTTCTTTTTTTTTTTCATTCGTACCTGTCCGTGCGCAGTGATCTGGAACACGAGTAGTAAAAGAACCTTGAAGTACATCTCATAAATGGTAGTAGAGAAAAGAAAACGATAAATTGCACGTATCCGAATGCCGTGTGCGCATTTTTATGAAAAATCGCAAAGACTGCACGTGGTTGAAATCAACCACCTGAAACGTGAATTAGAATTTATTAGTCGTGAAGTTTGCGAAAATGTGAGAAATACTGGGGAAAACCACTTTCTTATCGCACATGTGGCATTATACAGTAATATAATACTAGATATATTGAGATAAAAGCATATAATTATGAGGAAAGTATTAAATTGAGGAAAACACATAATTATCTGAAAATCTGGGAATAACGTTTTCTTCAATAGCCTGTGCTTTTTAATTAGGTTAAGCAAATTATATGGTTTTGCGGTATTTAAACTATTTCCAATTATTAAGTACTTACTTTGAAATTTTCCAACAGTTCTCTTTTACCCACAACCGTTTAATATTAAATAATAGAGATTGATAAATTCAATAAAAAGTACTATTGGTGCGGAATTCCAGTGCTTTTAGTGACCATAAATGTCAATCAAAATATACTTTTACGAAAAGTATAACAACTAATTTTCGAGAAATATTATACTGTATATATTCTACAGTAACTTTGTATGATGTATCGAAAGAAAAGCAACTAAGAAAGGAAGCAAATAGTGAGAGAAACTACTTTACGTAGAATAATAGAGAAACCTATTAGCATGGATTGCATAAATAGTTAGAAATTTTGCATATTTTGCAAGTATAATATTTGTATATTAGTCTTTCAAATATATACGTATTCTTCAATGTTAAATATCTCTCATATCACGATCATTATATATTTATAAAGGAATGAATTATTTTAATAAATCTGTGCAAAATAATTTTAAAATTATATATTAAATTTATTAAATAGTTAAAAAATGAGATTAAAAGGAATATTTTACGATTAACATAAATTTGTTCTAGATTTATTTATATTTTGTAATTTTTGACAAATAAGCACTGATAAAAATGCACTGATATTAAATTTTTTTCTAAATAGATTTTAAATACATATCATAAATACATTATAAATTAATTTCAAAAAGAGAAGATATTCACATCATAAATTATCTTCTCTTTCTGAAATTAATTTATAATGTATTTATGATATATATTTAAAATCTATTTAGAAAAAAATTTAATATCAGTGCATTTTTTGTAGACAAAAAACTAATTTATTTGACTGTTTTTTTTTTTTTTTTTTTTGTAGAATCTAGATGTTTGATGAGTTTACTTTCATAACAAACTATACGGTTGATAATGAGAATATACGATCTTGCAATTTACGGTATTTGTTTAAGTACTATTATCAAATTATTATCAAAGTAATCTGAAACATGCATTTACCAGTGCGCTTTCTGGCGAAACTAAAAGCTGATGTATTTCCATGCCGTATCAGCATGAACATGACAAACGAGGCACGATTGAACTTCAAAATGCTTACAATTTGTCTCCCATTCCTCTCGATTACCTCGATTTTGCTTGTGTAAGATTATAGCGAATGAAAAAGACCGATTTCTGTATTCAAATTGTCGTTGCAAATGGTTAATAATGGCATATCGTCAACGCGAGATCGACAATAAAAGCAGTTTAAAATGAAAAATGGAAAAAGACCAATTTTATTATCTTGGATAAAAGAAAAATGAACATTTCTTTCATTTATGAGGAATAAGATTAATTCTTAAATATAATGCAGGAAATCGAGATTCCTCCTTTCAGCGAGATATTTTATACGCGAAAAGCAAATTCACCCCAAGGCTACTTTAAAGCTCTAACAGCAATGTTGTGATTTTAAAGCGACTATGTCATTTTTAAATTTCTATCGACTTTAAAATAATATACGATAAACCTTTTAGCAACATAAAACATCTCGGATTTTCTCTTTATCAGAAATATTGGTAATTTATTATTTAGTATATTTAATTTATTATATATGTAATAATTTTTTTCAAACTACTTACGGTTTTATATCTTTTTTCACAAATATTTTTCTTTATTTAATCGTAAATTTGTTTATTTTTTATTTTGTTAATATGTTACCGTTATTACATCAAATATATAGAACTAATCTTATCATTGAATCACATTAGCGTGTCGTAAATAATTATAATTAATGAATTTAGGACCCTCCAGTACAGGCTTAATCGTAGAGATGGCCAAGTGTGCTTCACTCAAACAATAAATTAATTATATCAAGGATTATCGTGAAGGAGTCGAACCTCGATGGAATCTATAAGGCATTATACAAGCATTATCTTACGATAAGAGAACAAATGATCCAGTATTCTGCGATAAATTTATTTCAAGAATAACTTTTTGCGATACTACAAATTTTATTAGTAAATCGAGATGTTAAAATATTTTTAATAATGCTATATAAGAATTTTTTTTATCGTGACGTATCATCTTTTGTCTTCCAACATTTTGTGTTAGTTCATCAAAAATTTAGCAAACATAAAACGTTTCCGTTCTTAAAAATCGAAAACTAAATTATATTTTTTTTTTTTAAATATTTAAACTGTTAACTTTACATATCTGTACAATTTTTTTACGCGGATTTTATTTGCATAAAAAATAGTTTAATAAATACGTCTTGTAGATTTTTTTTATAATACTTTTTTCCTAAATCAAATAAATTTCTAATTTTATCTCGCGTCCGCGTGTACCATGGATATAAAATGCCTATTTTTAGTTCGAACAGCTTATTGTATTTAATTTCTATATATTTTTCATGACTTGCTATGCGGGTGAATTGGATTGGTGTATTGCAATCACTCTATCACGCGATTTATTATCCGCTTGCATTCGTCACGCGGTGCATGCAATATACTTATGTGTATATAAACATGTACTGACCCTCTTAAGGCAAATCACTACCTTAGAAATCGTGTAGAGCACATTTTATTTGCACTCACGCGATTATATCCAATCTCTGTATAATCGAATAATTTATTTTTAAATTTTATTGACATTTTATTATTTTCGTAGAATGCAACTATAATTTATAGTGAAAAAATGATAAAACGCTTAAAATATATTTATATTGAGAAAAATTTGATGATATATTAAATGCGTTTTTGCTTTTCTCTTCGAATGTATAGCGGTCAAGGTCTTTTCTCGCCGTTAATCGAATAACAAAAAGAAATAAATTAGTAATTTACCCTTAATTATTTTTCACTTGTTACAATAATATTATAAATATTAATATTTAAATATTAATTTTTGATATTTTTATTGTTTGGCATATCATAGACTTCGATAAATATTATCAAACATATTTCAAACTTTTTGAGAAATATTTATAATATAAAATATTTAACATAAAAAGATTACTTAAAAAAATTAAATAAAAATATTAAAAATAGTTTTTAAGAAATTAAATGCTACTTGAATGAAACTGATATTATGATTGACAAGATGCAATTAAATATAAAATAAAATCTATTAGATATGAGTATAAATAAGAACTTGGTAAATGTTTAATAAGTAAATTTTTTAACATTTATATCCAATAACGTATCATTGCATTACTGTTGTGACTAAAAAATACTTATTTTTGAAATAAATTTTATTTAAAAAGAAAATATTATTTTAAAGAAATAAAAACTTACAAAAATGCAAATTAATATTTGCAGCATGTTATGCGGAAATTATGTAATACATCGACAAATGTTTCGTATTAGAAAGTCAGATTATATCCTTCGCTATTTCAGGAAAAACTACACTTGTACGTGACAATACTATATCAAATGCGCACTCCTGCATGGATGCTTTATACCGTAGTTTACAGCCAGTACATATCTCACACAGCACATATGTACATGTAAAAGTACATAAGCATGAATGGTATATCGTATATAGCGAATGTTTCTTTTGTGTTTATTTTCGCTGAGACTGTGTTTTGCGGTATTGTAATTTATACTATAAACTTCCGTGCGCGGAAGAGAGACACCTTTTTCACACTTCGAATACAAAGCCCCAGATTAAATTAGATTATTTCGCGAGATGCTTGTGGTTATTTTGCCAGACAGGAATTGCACAGCAATACAATGTCAGCAAAGCTGATAAGATCGGCTATGTTGCCGGGGGATTTCCATTGGGATTAGAGCGACCTTTGAATTTTTTGATTTTTTTTGCGTTAGCACGATAAAGTTCATTAACATTCTAGTAGCTTCTTTTTGTTATCAGGTTTTAGAATAAGTTTTGTAAAATTTAATTGAGTTTAATTAATTCAACGAAACATGAAATTCCATGACCATAATGAGCATGCAAGCTGTTTTTATTAAATTGCGAGATAAGCTTGGTATGTTCTAATTTCTAGTCAAGCAACGTTGAACTCGTGTTGTCAAGCATTTTATGACTAAGAAAATAAAATTATTTCGTTTTGTGTTTAATAAATTGAATTTCTGCAAATTAAAATCTGTAATCGTAAATTATTAAAACAAGTATAAAATTTTGTTTTCTTTTCATTATTAAATGACTCTACTTTTATAAAGTATTTTATCTAATAATTTAAAATATTTTTGTTAAGCAAAAGAAAAAGAATGTGAACGTACAAAAAATATTTGAAATTCTTTAAACTTATTTTTAACACATACTTACGTGTATGCTTACAATGTAGAATATAAAATATTTATATTGATGATAAAATTATAAAAAATATGCAGTCATTATCGTCATTTTATTATAGCTGAGTGCTGTACTTGGAATTTTATTTCTTGTAATAAATATCGCGTGTTATAATTGCGTTACCGTGAAAAATGCTGACTCGTTAACTATATATTTACTATATTTAAATTATAATATATTTTAAAAAAATATTTATTTATATTATAAATACTAAATAAATGCTAGTATTTTATTATAAATAAATTTGTATTTTTGTAATCAGTTATGTCAAATGTGAAAAAAAAAGAATATATACAGCACGCTGCAATAACGTGAACGCGGATAATTAGTTTTATCTAGTAAAATCTAATTTTACGTAATTTTAGTTTCATTGATTTACTGATTGTATAATTATACTATAAATATCAACATAAACTACAATATTCCACTTTCTATTATTTAACAATTTTATCATCTTAATTAAAAGTGGATTTATAAGAGTTAAATATAAGTATATATAAAAATTTCCTTTAATTCCAATAAAATTATGGCCAAACTTACTTGACACAAAAAAAGCGATATATCAAAAAAATGCAATTATAATGAATATAAAAATGAATATAATACAAAAAATATTTCTTCAGGTTTTCGGTTTTGGCGGCATTTATATTTTGCGATAAGGCAGTTTTTTTATATATATATAAAAAAAAAAAAGAAGCATCTTTCTCAAAGAAAGATTTTTATTATGAATGTATGTTGCCGATCTCAAGTGACAATTTTAATCTTTATAAAATTATAATGGTGTTTATTGCATGGTTATTTATCGTAGAACTTTCACTAGTGATGGGTCCAACAACTATGTCTGACACATACTTTGCGTAAAAATTTATTATGTATCATATCACATTAATGATCGTTCACGTTCTTTGCATAAAGAGCGCGTATAAATTATGTCTTAAAGTCTTAAAGTAAAAAGTTTTCTACAACGGTCTATCCGCCCTAATTCATTCATTTGACCGCGAGGAAAAGTATTTAAGGCTAAATTATTCGTGCATTAAGAATCACAAAAGTAACGATCTTGTTACGTTAGATTAAACGGACTTTACACTCAATTGAAACAGATCAGAATGTCGTTAGAATAAGACTTGAAGGTCTGAAACACTTTGTATTCCGACCTGATTTTCTGGCCTGTATCCATCCGACGCTATTATGGTGACGGTGATCGACGAACCTCTTTGGCAATCTTGGACGTCAATTTGTTATGGGGTTAAGACACCCCATTGATGCTGATTGTAAGGGTGATAATGTAAAAGAATGATAACCGATGGAGCTGCTTAACTTCTTGACGAGAGACAAAGAAAATATTCTCTCATTTCATTATTATTGTTAAAAAAATACAATTTAAACAATACAAATTTTTATTGTATATTTTCTTTCTTTTATATATATATATATATCTATCTACCTCTTGTTTTAAATGGATCAATAAATTCTGTACAATATTTGAATTATATTTATTATATTTACACACGCAGTAGAATAAATTTTAAATGTTTGCACTATTCCCTTTGTTATAAATCTATTGTAGATATTATTTATTGAATTTATCTATTATTTTTTATTATATGCAAAAATTTATTTATTTATTAAATTTGATGCTTTTATACGCAATCCTGATTTAACATCAATCATATTTCTTGTAAGTGCGACGTATGAAATATTAATGAAAATAAATACATGCTCAAAAGTAATATGTAACGCTGTAATGTTCTTAAAGTGAGCAATCTAGATTTATTGCGTTCTTTTGTTGTGCAATGTGCAAGAAAGTTTGTAATTTCGTTGCAGGATAGGACCACAGGTAGAGAAAAATATCCGTCGTTACACTTGTAAAAGGGTTATTTACGAGGCGTTGTTTAAGTTATAGATTAATTCACAACTACGACAAGATGATGTATATACTCTTCGCGCTAGTAGTCTTAATTAGAAAAGTGGTTTACTTAACTATATTGCTTTTAATTATATAGATGTTGTTTTAATATTATGTAAGTTAAATAATAGTAATTTCTTTCTGTCAAAAATATTTAAAATAAAATACATATACACGTAGAGAAAAACGTGTAATAGTAACAAACTGATTATAAATATATAAATTTTTATATAAAATAGCAGAATAAATGGATTTCGTATTTTGCTCTTTTGAAACTATATTTAAAATTGAAAAATCAATAATATTTTTTATTTGAAATTAGAAGAAAGTAAAATATCTATAAAATTCTTTCGTTGTAATCGTCTCTATGCATATAAATAAAAGAATATCAAATAATATTTAAGACTCTGAAAAGAATTTTTTAATATTTTTATTACTAAGATAACGTGGAATATATATTGAATCATTTTTTATTATATTAGATTTTTTAGAATTATTAAAATATAACAAGCATGCTTCATTTTCATCGGACATTTAATTTCTTTTGAAAGCATATATTATGTTATATTTTACACACGTTTATATAAAATTATTTACATATTAACTTTAGTTAACCGTTTTTTCAAAATTAATTAAATTAAAATTATACACACATACTATTTAAATTATGAAATGTCTTTCAGCCAAGCTTTTGTTGATACAAAGTGAAGCACAGCGCAATGTCGAGATAGCTAATTAGCGAAAAAAGGCAACAATACTTGCAAGCATTGATTTAACATGTTTTTTTTTAAGAGCAGTTTTTAACAATAGTTAATAAAAAACATATAACAACATTTAACACAAAATAATAGAAAATTGTAAAGAAAAAGAAGCATGACATTATTTTTTTGATTTTCAAGATCAATTCTCTCAGAAATAAACTTTGTATTAAAAATTAAACTAAAATATTTTTTTCTTGCCTTATTAGTGAACAAGAAATCGCTACATATATTCTAACCACATTGACGTAGTGCTCTTTATAAATGTAGAGTAATCTCTCATCACTTTTTAATTAGCTTAATTACGCGTTTGCTTCATTAGGAAATGCACTTTTAATATAACGATCAAAGAACAAATTGATTACTTTGTGGTCAATTGTGTGTCACGATAGTATATATAGATATGTACGTGTATGTGTCTGAATTTTATATCTGTATAGCAGTAGTTTGTGCAGCACGGGAGCACTTCTATATACCTACAACAGTTAATATACAATGCCAACACCTAGCAATAAAAGGCTGAGATGGAAATCATAGGAAGGATAGTAATTAGCCATAGAAAAGCGCGTTCGCGCGCTGAGAAACTTGATGTAATTTTCCATGCTAAATTACAATGCGAAGGAAACGCAATTTATCAACGAGCGCATATGGTGAATAATGTAAATGCTGGAGAATAGTGGAGAATACGGAATCTTAGGAAAATTTGCTTGATAATAATTCACGTTGCGTTAAAATGGTCACGTTAAAAGTAAACGACAAAAATAAATCATGCAAAATTTTAGTCTATTCTTCATTGTTATTAAAGCGTTATACTTTTCTATTATATCTATGTAAAATATATCCGCTTGCACTTTAATACGAGGAACATAATCGTATCGAAGTCCGCATTCAGTTGCTAGCGTTGCCTCGTGCTGTATAAATTAGATCTAAATATCATATCATAAATATTTGCAGAAAGTGCAGCTTCTCTGATATCTCTCTTTCTCTCCCTTTCTTCTTCTCTTTCAAGATAAAACATTATGATTAAGATTAATATTATACTTTGCCAACTTTTCAAATAATCTTGTATGTAAAGCGTATTTGTTGAGTAAATCAATGTTTATGCATTATGAGGGTTATCTATTATATATATAATAGCAATATTATGTCGTTAATAAATAAAGTTTTAATTTAATCATAGCATTAATAAAATAAATTCTTCTTCTTCATTATCTACTGGTTTATTAGCTGATGAAAATTTATCAGAGTCAAATTTTTAATGTAAATCAATTTCTTTTTTCAATAAAGTTTTAAAAGGCTCACTCAATTTCGTTAGAAGATAAACATTGCTTAAACATACACATTGCGAAAATATCTCGTCGAAAATTTTAAATCTATGAAAGCAATATCGATAAACGTCGGATATTCCAATACTGATATTTTGTAAGAAATGGCTTATATGCTTTCGTGCCGCAATCTTTCTTGTAAAAATGATATATATTATATATCTTCGATCTTCTAAGTATCGTATATTACGAAGATTTTTCCTCTAAAGAAATAAAATATATGATATTTATAATTGAATGGCCAAGTTATATATTTCAATGTAAGAAAACATATATGATTCTTATATATAAGGTATCTACCTTCTTTAAAGTTTACATTAATTAGATCTTCTTGAATGAAGAATAATTTCTTTCGACAGTGCAAAGTTTGCTGCAAGCATATTTAAGCAACAAAAAGTTTTAAGAAACTTTTTTCTTCATTGAAAAATTTGTGGCAATTTTCGAGAATAGTTTCGCAACTAATTTTTTAGCAGAACATAAAGATAGAAAATACAAATCTCGTGTTCTCATGAAAGTTAACCGCACAAACTGCTGCGCCATTTAATCACGAAAAAAAACCTGATTTTCGCTCTGGCGTGAGAAAAAAATCGCTGAGAATGCATCTGTGTACAGAATGATACAAAAGCGGAATAAAAATCCCTTGGATTCTTGTCAAAAGGATTTCTCATCCACTCTCGTTCCATTTCCTCACAAACACGTCGAATTTCAAGCGCTACAATGATATAAGTGAAAACGTCAAATATTTTTTTATATTATTAAACATTATATTTTTCTAAATTTTTTCAAGAGATTCTGCAATAATTTATAATAACAATTTTAATGATTTTTTTTACTAATTTTAATGATTTTTTTACCTAAAAGAATAACGAATGAAATAAATGAATCTCGTAAATGCTATCAAGCAATGCTCAAGTGTCACTGCAATGGATATTACTTTCGTGCTGTTTGCGGGAAACAACAGCTAACAAAGTTCCGTTTCAACGTTAGAACTAGAAGAAAACGTTTGCAGCAAAGGATGTACATAATTTCGCAATTGCATTGCCATGACAATTCCAAGAAATGCAAATCGTCTTTCATCCCTGTTTAAAATAGCTTTTGCGTTACATTGTGTCTTCCGAAAGATAAAATTGTTTAAACAAAGTATGTTTCATAAAAAGATATGCAAAACTATATTATAAATCTATGTGAATTTTTATAATTACGCTTTTATTTGTTTTGTCATTAATGTATATTTAATTAATATGCCATAAAAAACTTGTTTCTTACCGGTTTTTTTTTTTAATCGATAGCGTTCTTTCGGAATTATATTCGTCCGATTATAATCTACAAAAATTCGAAGCAATGCACATTTATTTGTGCATGTGTCATTTCCTTCGTTTCAATATTATTAATTGATCTCAAACGCGATCGCAACAAGTTTCGCGCAATAAAATTTGCAATAACAAGCTCGCAAATCGCGGAGGCGTGAAAAAGATAAAAGGTGGTTGATAAAAGTCATCTCGGCGAACGCGCAGAATTTCAACCCGATGGAACTTAAAATCGAGAACGGCATCTTTCCGTTCTCATTTCGGTAGGAATTCCGTATGCTTTCAACCAGGATACATCCTACGCAGTCTCGTCTCGCTTATTCATCCTGACAAACGGCCGCCAGTATTACGGACAGTAATGGCTTTGAGTTTGCGATGTGTCAGGACCGTAGGGCGTTTAATTTTTGGGAAGGTTGCAAAATTTCACGCGTGTATTTGTACATTATATATGCGCGTATGTGTGTGTGTGTGTGTGTCAAAAGTTTTTAAGGCGCAATAAAAGTTTGCCAAGGGGAATAATTTGTGATACGTACAAAAACCAGAGTTTTGCGATCAAGCAAACTTTAAGTTCACTTTAAGTTGTACTAGTTTTTAATTGACACGATTATTTCAAAGTATCGGTAATGAAATATTGCTCAGCCAAGAGATAACTTTTTTTTATGACATGACTCGATCGATAGAATTCGTTAAGAGGTAGTGGCTCTTTTTGTGAACAATAAAGAGAGTTTTCTGTGAGCGAACAAATTGGAATGTCTTGAAAAAAAATACTCGTAGACAATTTTCTCATCTCTCATGCATTCTGAATTCTTATATAAGCTGAAACAATACACGTTATTCTTTTGTTTTATCATAATAATACAGTACAGTTCTGTAGCATAAATAAAAAAATATAAAAAAAATATAAGAATCTTCTACCTATATCTCATATTTCTTTTTTTTTCACAAATAGCCCAAACATAATATAAGTATAATTTAACACATTGCTGTAATATTTTAACAAGTAATATTGACAATATGTTGCAATATGATTGTCCTTTTTTTTATTAAAAATAAGCATAACTAATGAGGATTATAAATAGCAGCATGTTATATTCATACACAAACAAATTTATTTATGAACTGAATCTATTGTTTGCGTGCAAACAATGAGAAATTTCCAGTTTAGTCGAATGAATTCGCAGAGTCTGGTGTATTGACACAGGCGACGCGAAATAGATACAAACATTTCTGTAGGAAAACCTCGACGATCAATGCTCATGCAACTCATCAACAAAAAAAATCACATCAGTCCAAATAAATTTTATGACAGCGTTAATAACTAAGAAATAAGTCACATAAAAAAGAAAAAAACATGCATTTAAAAATTAATTATTAAATTTAATTAATCGCAATAAACAAAAAAAAAGAAACATTTTTACGTTGATAAAAATTTTAATAAAATTTTATAAAAATTTAAATATTATTATTATCATTAAAAATTTAAACGTGCTATAAAAATATATAAAGGGCTTAAATTAATATCAAAGCGTATTTGATTAATTTGCGACAATTTGTTCTACATATCCTATGAAGGCTATAATTAGTTTCGCAAATTAGAATGTTTAGGAATAATGCAAATATCTTCACATTCTTGAGTGAAATAAATCTATACATTACGAGAAAATCTCTTCTTGAGAAGAATAGGGTAATTAGTTACGAATTCTCGGAACATCTTACGTAAGAGTATATTTCTCAGCATCGTTTACACACTGAAATCGTGCAAATGATTTATATAGCGTAGAACGTATCATTTATGTTCCATCAGCCGCTCTGTAGATATTCTTCTTTAAATCCTCATTAAAACTGGCGTTGAATATAATTGTATACTTGCCAAACGTCAGAACTGATTTCAATCGGATGTTCAATAATATTTTTTTTTAGTGATATTGGGTTTAAATCTCCAATAAATAACAATAGTATAATAAAAATTTAATATATTAATTAATGCTATTATTAATAATAGCTAATAATAAGTGATTGCGCTGTGTGTCTTTAAAAATAAAACAAATATGAAACAAACATGAAAAGTGGATAGTTTATAGCTGTAATTAAATATTTTTTTAATAAGAATAATAAAATTGTGTAAAATAGAAATTGGATATAAATAATAATACATCTAAAGAATTAATCTTTACGTTATATATTTATATATAAAATAAAAATATGCAAAACTTTTATTTTAAAAAATTGACTTACTAGAATACGTTTAAATATAAAATTTATTAAGTTTTATCTTAACAATAATAGTTCTCTAAGAGTCTAACGAAAGATTATTTGAGATTTTATTAAAAATAATAAAAAAACTTTCTTTCTCTGTCTCTCTCTTTTCCATTATTCCAGCGTAAGTCCGAAATAGAGGATTAAATTGCAATCGAAGGTACATCAACGTTCTTTCGGTTGCTCTTATTACCAGTAACACCATTCGACACGCTAATGTGGGTGATGTCATTTTTTGTCTCTAGTGCCAAAGGCACAGACGCCAAATGCAATTCGGCAAACGCGATTGGTCTAGACAATTGAATGACATAAAAAAGGATGAAAGGAATAGAATTCAATTGAGGCTGAAAAAGATCTACGATCAAAATGAAACGCACAGCGTCATAAATCGAAGCAACTTTATCTACTATTAGATAGGCAAAAGGGCAGAATCTCGTAAATAACAATAAAAAAAGAATACGTCAATATCGTTTTCGACGCCATGCAATTTTACGCGATAAAACAAGAGTTAAAGTACATACGTTTGAAAAAAAACATCTAAAATTTTTCATATTGATATGCTGTGTTATAATTTAAATTCATACGTAATGAAGAGTAATTATTTCTCCAGTAGAATATTAAATTTGATTTTATTGCACGATTAATTTATTCGAAATTGCATAGTTAAATTAAGTTTGTATAAATAACTAGCATAAATTCGAAATTTTGAGGTTGACTGATTTCGATATGTAGACAAATAATCAATCTTTCTCTCTACGTCGATATCCGCACAATCTGTAAATTAATTATCTGCTATGCAATTCATGAATGTACGTTACAATATTTAAGCCACAATACGTAGCGATTTATCACCTAAAGAACAGGTTATGACGCTAAATTACGTTATGCTTCGTAGCGTGGATTAATATCCTTTGACAAGCACATTAATTATATTGCAATGTTGATATATTTTGTATTGCAGAGTTAATGATAAGTAAAATTTAATTTAAAGAAATATCACAGCTTTTACAGGATAATATTCATAATCACTAATAAATTATTTGCGGAAAAATATGCCATTTAATAATTAAACGTACATTATTATTTTAATTATTATTGCTATATGCAAGTTATGCAGAACGAATTCCAGAGTTATTAGCGATGCATATATCATAGTTTTCTGATTAAAGCGCAATAAAATATAGAATGTGAAATATAAGATACATAACTGCTAATTATAATTTTTTATTTTTTTGTTTAACCGTAAAATAAGTATTATATATGACATGTGATTAAAAAATTAAAAAATTTAAAAAAAAAAGAGAAAAGAATTTTGGATATATCTATTCGATTATATATCATATGCGGAAAAGAAGACATATATAATATGTGCATATATAAAATAAACAACTTTTCTAGCACGCACTTTTGTCCGTTAGAAAGAAGGAATACTATTATGTCAAATTCTAGTAAATATATTAAAATAAAATAAGCTTCTCTCTCTCCCTTTATACGTCGCATTATATACAATGATATAATATAAGAACAAATTTGTATACTCTAGACGTTTGCAAAATAAAATAGAATAAATTTGCAAATATATTATCGAAGAATTTATGCAAATCACAAAATAAAGATGTATGTTTTACATTTTCCTTGTTATCCTTTTTCGGTTTGTAACATTTTAGCTGTGAGTTAAAGCCGATCGATCAAGGTTGTCCACATCTACTGTACAAAGCCGCAAGGTCGGAAAAAGCACTTCGCTCGCACTAAATCAATCTGATATAGGTATATATATATATAGGGTGTAACGATCGTATCAACGCTTAAAGATAGATTCCTGAGATTATTTTAAGATGATTTTTCTTCAGCAAAAGTATCGAGGCATCAATAATTTCCGTCTTATAAGCGATTCAAAAAAGAGGGTTTTTTGCACATTAAACTTTATAGAGATTTAAAACTACATTTTTTAGTTAATTTTAAATAGAGTTTACTTTAATAGAGAGAGAGAGAGAGAGAGAATTTTAATTTAAAGCTTAGTTCGTTTCAAATTATATAATTTTATATAATGAAAAGAATTGGAAATTTGCAAAAAATAATGACTTTTTTGGACATTTTTGCTGAGAAAAAAAACCATCTTAAAATCTTAAAAATTTACTTTTAAGTGTTGATCCGGTCTTTACGATACACCCTATATGTATATACACATCAGACAAATCCGGATATCGCTGAAATACAGTAGCGCAGGGTGAATCTTGATATTGCTGAAAGAAATAGTCACAGATTGTTTGCGTATAACATTTAATAAGGCATTAATTTTTAAACGGATGTACGATAATGATATGAAGTAGACGAGTCGATAAAGAACTCGAAAGGATTTACTGCTTCTTGAGATTGTCGGCAAAGAAACGATTTTCTTCAGGATAATACGATTAGACCAAAAAAAGATTTGAGTGGATACGTGGAAGAATTATTTCGCTTTCGACGGCAATTTAATCTGTATCTCTTTGAAATGTATGCGTATTCTGGAGTATCCGTGTGGCGTGAAGCGAGGCAAGCTGAAATCGATTATAGGACGATGCCAAAAAAACAGCGAGTCGCGAAATCGCCCTTGTTGCGAATTTTATCTCTCCATACAGCCGTGCATCTTTAAAATTCTAGAAATGTGTAACGCTCAGATAGAAAATCCTTTTAGCACACTTCATCTTCCTTCCTGCTATTCGAATGATAAGCTTTTGGGTAGTGGAAAAATGGATTAAGATAATCGTTCTTTCGCACAATTCTAATTCCATTCTAATCCCATTATCTCTATATTGATATGTCAATTGTAATTAAATTATACGTTTTGCTTTTATAAAATAATTTTATATTCTATTACGTTAAATTTTGCATTTTATTTTACATTAAATTAAAAATTGAGTTATAATATCGTATGTTACTCGAATATCGCAAACATGTAAATATTAATATTCTAGATATGAGAATTATAAAAGTATACATAAACTTTTAATTAATATAAATTAATTAAACGATGGCAAATGTACAAAATAAAAATTTAGTATATACAAACATAATCACTGTTCATAACTTACGGTAATTAATAATATAAACAGAATTTTATTTCTGATGAATAATGAGTTGTATCAATAAAAATTGGCATTGCACGTTATATAAATTACGACGTATACAGAAAATAAAACTGCAACTGTAAATTAAACAATGATTCTTTGATAATAATGGCATTAAATCTGGTTTACATTACAATGGTCGGATTAGCTTTAACCGTTTATTCGAAATGCAAATTAAAGTGGATTTACCATTGTTCCAATTCTCATGCAAAATGTATGGCAAATTCAGCAAGAAACCAACCACAGTATTGCTCATGACTTCAATTTTAGATAATCGAATATTTCATCAATAAGCACTTCATCAATAAGCACAGTAATTTGCGTATTGCAAAGAGCCAGGATTAGATTATACGTGCATAAATAAAATGTGTAGTAAGAGAAAGATAATGACAAAAATTAATTAAATGTGCAAATTAAGCTTATTAATATACAACATTTTTATTTACATTATATAATTTTTATATATTATTATATATACTTTTAGCATTATGTAATTTTTATATATTTTATTCGTTAAGTAAAAGAAGACCAAGTAAAGTAAAAAGACCAAGTAATGTAAACATGTTATTTTCGAGAGACTTTAAATCTTGTTAATCAGATAAAAAAATAAAGCGATAACTATATTTCAAGTATAATAAAAGAGATATAAAATATAATAAAAAAAGAGTAAATCTTTTACTAGAATCTTTATTATTTAGTACCTTAAATATATATATTTCGCTTACGATATTACTTAAGAGTTTATATCGTGAAAGAAGATTATGTAGCTAACAAAATCAAATTAAATCCTTCTTTTTATACAAAGTAGAAAATATTTTCATTAGATAGAAATAGTTTCTGAACGATAGCTACGCTTATGAGATGCCGTGACAAAAACATTATGTATTATGCATAACGTTCCGGATAGTTTTATTAATCGATGCATTACACATTCGGGCAGCCAAACTTTTCGAGACTTATAAAAAGCGACGGAAATAACGTGTGATAGCTCTCTCGCATATGACTCTTTAATTAATTTATTCAACTTCATTTCGCGTCACGTCCTCGCATCTATTTCTGTAACTTTCCGTGACAAGAAACGGGATTAAGTATATCATAGGAATGATAAATGCACGTGACGTGATATATTGAAGTATTTTCGTCTTTTCGGTTTTTACTCCTTGAAACAAGCTGTAGTCTCTGATTAATAATTGGGTTGGGGTAAATCCCTTGCGGACCGATAAGACACGAGATCAAGTGGCCGACATGGGACAATATCCTTTCTTGAGCTTTACAAGGGCTCATATTCGTTTAGATATAACCCAGCTTTACCCCAACCTTTTCAGTAAGAATTATTAATCCAAGAGAAGAGTAGACGATATCGGCACAACCCACATATAGGTATATGTACACGAAAAAAAAAAAATGAGAGATGTTCTTCGATATGAGAGATTTTATTGAGATATTTTTAATCAAATTTTTTTTTTTCTTTCCCGGAGAATTCTCGATATAGATTTTATTGTATCGAAAAATTGAATTTAAAAAAATCCCATTCTGTAACTTGCTTGATTTAGTGAACGTATTTATACTCGACAAATATTATAACGAAAAGAAATTAATTTTTTTTTAAACTCGTTCTCCAAACTATTCTCTAAATTATTATATTTCGTGATATTCTCAAACAAAGATACGCATGAAACGAAAGCCTTTGTAAAGCAGTTTGTAATCAACTTCCTTGTGACAAGAGATATCCTTTAACGATGTCAAACCAATCGATAGAATAAATAAAAAACATATTTAAAAAATAGCCATATCAATCGAGTATGTAACAGAAAAAAGTTGCGTTACATTTTAATTAATTTTTCTTTGTCTTGTTTACAAGTCCTTTGTGCCTAATGACGTGAATATTTGTGTTTACGGAGGCAAAAAATTTAATACAAATCAAAATCTTAATACAAATAATATTAAAATTAAATCTAACAAAATTAATATTTTGATAAAATATTATATGCATTTTGTTATGTCGTAGCATAGAAGCCATAGTTAATTTTTTATTTTGAAATCAGCATTTGGATGCAGCTTATTCCACATCTGAAAATCAATGTAAGCAGGCAGGAACACTTTTCCAGCATCGGTCGGAGAAAAAGATAGAAAACTAAAGAAAACACACAATTAAATAAGGAAATTAGGAGAGCGACAAAGAGGGCTTGATGAAAAAATAATCCAGATTGTAGAGTTCTGTTGAAAAAAGTTTATTAAACATTTTTACGCAGTGTCTAAAATCGATCAAATCTTATTCTATTTTGTTACAAGTGTTGCAGCGCGCAAAGAATTTTCAAATATATTTCTTAAATATTTGAGAAGAATACTACGGAGCTTATTTTATTATTTACGCGATGCACAATCTCATTTTTAATTATCGAATAATTATCTTATGATACCAGTTGAGCCACGATATTCATCTTAATATATAATTTATATAGTAATTTATATATATATATATATATATATATATATATTTTTTCATGTATATTAATATAACGATCAATACTTTTGTACATATAGAGATACGCATTCACGTGTATCTTTCTTTAAATATTTAAACATTTTCAATAAATAAAAAAAAATATATATATATATATATACGTGTGTGTGTTACACTGTTATATTATTGTATTAAAAGATCAAGTAGAAGTAATTGAAAGATATACCCAAACAAACACAGTTATTTAATAAAAGCAGCATTTAAAAATGTATGCCGATAGATTTATTATTTTATATATATTTAATATATTTAAAAGAAATCTGATATATCTCTACAAAAAACAACTATATTAAAATAAAGCATTTTATTGATAATATTTTCTTAAATGTGTGTGTAATAAATGGATTCAAAAATAAATTTCTTAGAATGTTACAATTTTTATGCAGCGTTATATGATGGGTTTAATCTGAAAGTATTTATGTTACATGAACAATAATACTTTGTCATGAATAATAATATATTTAAGGATTAAAGTATTGTTATATAAATATAAAGCTCTGAAAACTCAGCAAGTATGGTTTTGAGCAACTGCACATGTAGTGTATATATCTCGCGTTATCATTTAAGGGTTATTCTCTGACAGGTCCATGAAACGTATGCAACAGGTGTATCAAAGATATGTATTATGAAAGATATATGAACATGTGGTATATATATATATATAAATTCTCTCTTTCGCTTTTTCTCTTTTGTATATTAAATAACATATTTTACCAAAAAGTTTTTTTTAAATATTATGGATGTATCTTTGGATCTGCGATCATCGCAAGAAATTAATGTAAATTGACTTAAATATTTTGAAGCTGCAATTATTAAAAAATATCTGATTAAATATATGCGTGCAAACAATAAATATAAAACTGTTTCTCGAAATTAGCATAAGTAATGTAAATAAGCAGACATTAAGCTGGAATGACATAACTGTGTTTGTTTTCCGCATAAAACTCCGTTTATTGAATAAATATACTTTATGGCTCTACCGCGTTAAGCTTGCCTGTGCGAAAGTGGCCAAAGCATTTTTCACTTTTTTATGCAAACATATAAAATTATTTCGCCAAATCAAATTATTAATTCTCCGGAAATGTAATTTTTGCGACATCACAAAAATTTATAGCGCGTGCCGCTATTATTATCATACCTAAAGGATAAGAGAATTGATGCAAAATTACAATTTTTTAAATATTCTTAACCATTATTTTAAAGTATTTTATCATTATTAGAAATGTATCAATCGACGATTATACACTTAATACATGATTTATCGATGAGTATTGATCTCAATTTTACAAGTTGTTAATTTATTAAGATATAACATGCTTATAACAAATTAATTATTTTACGTATTTGCAATTACATTGTAAAACTTTCATCCATCTAATCCATTTGACTAATCTGTACAAAAAATACTAACGTGATATTATATTTTCAGCTGCATATGAATGCAATCTATTTGATTTAGAATAGAAAAATAAGACATTCAACGGGAATCCGGCAAAATACTAGGAGCTTTTTTTCTCTCTCTATACGTTTTATAATCTCTATAAATTAACTAAAAGTATAAAAAGAGATTTTTGTTAGGCCAAAAAATACGCACTTCACGCAGAATAACATCAATATATTTCGTTTCGGTTAATCGTAAAGGAAGTTGAGATTGTCCACGCAAGAAGATCTCGATGAGCAATGAGACGCGCCGGCACATGCGAGTTCCTTACCGCTTCCATGACAAGCGATCCTGTCGATGGGTGGTCGCCAGGATATTTTCAGAAAAAAATCCTCCTGCTCGCGGGATTGGGGTAGAGATACATTCGATTCCGTCACCCCGTCACATAATCCGCACGACCTATACTAGACGCGATCTTCCTCCTCCAGCAACCGAACTACCTCTGAAACAATATTCCCGTGAAGACAAGGGTTCGTGACCAAATATGACCCGGATTTTGCGGGTCCAATATCCAAGTTTAAAATAATCATTGCTCGTTTATTCAAGTCCGGATGTGTCCGCATATAATATGAGAAATCGTATCTATCCAAATCTATAAACTCATTAATTCGGGATTAGTTGCGAATATAAAGAACACTTTGTGTTATTTTTGAATGTTTTTCATAGTCACACGTTAAAAATAAATTTTTAATAAAGGAAAAAGTAAAGTACTATTTAATTAAAATACTATTTAAGTAAAAGTGCGTATATATTCATTTGAATAGATTCATTTTTCAAATTAAAATCCAGAGTGTATGCGTACATAGACGAAAGTAATTATTTCAGAATATGTATTAAATTATTCGAATATTTTACCAACTTTAATGAAAACGCATTTTCACAGAAATTCTTGCACAGATAAAATAAAAATTACAGTAAAATACATATTTTATGAAGTAAATTTTTGAGGATGAAAACTGGACAATGTCGGACAATGCATTTATTATGAAGAAAAAAAAGGTGTGGAATATTATCCCCACAAAGTTTAAATTTAATTATCTTGAAAGCAGCGCTTATAATTTTTATGAAATTTAGTCATGATTGTCAGTTGCATATACGAAGTACAATGTAATTAAATACTATGTCACACGAAATAATATCCAAACTTGTTATGGAATTTATATAAATTTATGTTTATTACATAAATTACTATTACATTTTATCATATCTGGAAAATGTGCATTTGCGCAATGTAAGATTTTCAGATTAAACGCAATTATATATAAAAAAAATTAATTGCCAATTTTTGGCTTTGCATGAGGCTGTCATACAATATGTTGCTAATTATAACACTCAATTATTGCACATGTAAAAAATATACTAATTTTGTTTTTAATTCAATATCCCATAAAATTTTATTTTTTATCTTTTTTACAAAATCAAGATTTGAAAAATTATACATATTTTAAAAAATTAGTTTCATTTTATAATACATAATTATATTCCACGATAGATCAATATTAGTTTCATCATCTGCAAGATAAAATTATTTTTTACATTCTATTTTACTGAATATTTTAATTATTTTAGATACACGTGCAAAGTAATAATCCTTTTTTTTGAATATTAAACCGCATTAATTCGCAATTTTAAGCAAATCTTAGTCTTTGAAGTACAAAGTAAATACGGTTATGCGACGAAAAAAGCAATTTCAAAAGATTTATTTTTACAGAATATTTAAGAAAAAGCATTATAAATAAAATCACACAGATTCTAAAAATTCTATTTTTCTCTTATTGTCAATATATTGATATAAAATATATAACGTACTGATCAGTATTTAAAAAATAAATTAATAGATCAAAATATGCATCAAAGTTAGATGTTAAAATTTTTTATATTATATACCATGCATTCAGAGATCTATTTTTCAAAATCCAAGAATGGCAATTGATTCTATTTTTGTACAAGTACTATGTATATTTAGTTATCTCTCTACACGCGGAAAATTTATCAAAGTAAAATATTTTTATGTCTATCAATATTAAGCGCTGCAATTCTTACTTTTATCTCCACATTATTGTTATATGTGCAGACCAAGGACGTTCTCATATAGAACAGATACAAATAATTAACCTTCACACAAGCAGGAATTAGTGCGCAACTAATTATTCATTCAAAAGTTTAGAGACACATCCGGTACATATATATAGTAAATGTAAGCGGGTATCTCATGAAGGAATTACACGTGGGAAACTCGTAACGAATGCCATGAAAAGCCAGTGAATGTTGGTTCGTGGCGGACCATTATCGATCACGTCACTGCTTTAATTTAGTTGTTACGAATCTAACTAAACTCGAAAAATATCGTGTATTAAATGTGCATTTTATTTATACTTTTTGTACAACATAAGAATTTTTAAGTATAAAATTTAATTAACATTTCAAAATGTGATAAGAAAGACAACGCGACAGACTCTCTAAAGTTATGATCTCATGTAATGTCATGATAATATTATGATAATTTGACAGAATCTGGACTGTCATGGTGTCGTATAATGTCGTGGTAACGTAATCGGAATCTCGAAAATTATGGTTGATGGCAACCGGATCTGAGATGACGATAATGAACGATCAATTTAATGGCGTGATGATACCTGATCTAGCGACGAGGGACGCTCTGCCTAGGTACACCGTCGAGTCATTTCCGCTTAATTCGCTGTTATTGCCAGCTTGTCCGGCATTTCCCGTGGTCGCCATAGCGATGTCGCTGTGTCGGCAACCTACCCTAAAATAAAACGCACATTCGTTTGCGTGAACGTTTGTTTGCAATGAGGATTTCATGCCTGACATTAATTAGTGCGTACGCGATTTTTTTCTCTTGAATTTTGAAAATGAGTATATTCTTTTCAAAGCGCACATTTTATATAAGTAACATACGTAAAAAAAAACACGAACTATTTCATAATTGTATGCTTTTAATTTCATCTTGCGTTAAAAAAAAAAAATAAATTTTATTACTTTATGTCTAAATAAGAACGAGAGCGCTCCGTTAATAACGTTGGAGTTTGACAGAGAACGGCTGGGACGTAATTACAGCCTTCCTAACTGGCCGCGGCAGCTTCGAGAGAACTCTTCTACGTACATCTTCCACGAAATTAAACCCGCGCATCGGAGCAACCAACTGGTAGAACTCGTAAAGAGAACGGAGTTGTACGGCAAAGATCCGTCTTATATGTCATCATAACTCCTTTAAGTCTATGTCTCTCGCGACATGAAAGATGTACGCGCGCGCGCGCGCGGCTTCGTCTAGATTTTACCTCCAGCAACGGTGGCAGTCGAAGAGGCCGAGGAACGCTTGGCGAAATTTTCTGTTCATGAAACAGTACGTGATGGGATTGCAGCAGCTGGATACGTAGGCCAATAGCTGCACCAGGCTGATACCGGTGCTACCGACGACCGAGTAGACTAGATCAGGAGCGAAGAGATACCACGTATTGATCACGTGCAGCGGCGCCCAGCACACGAAGAATTCCAGGACTATCACGAAGAGCATTCTGATCACCTGTGACATCGAACGAGAAGAGATATGGCGTTCAGTGCGACCAGCGAACGTTGTAGCGTCCTCGATTTCAGAATTCATAATCAAAAGGCAATTGTCATATTGTCTCGTGATGCATATTATGCTGCCATGATTCGAGAGTAGCGCAAGCGGCGTTCTATGCATGTATACTAAATTAAAGCGCGCAAATATACAACGGAGAGGGAGAGAAAGAAAATATGTATATTACAATTTCTCTGTATATTTGTAAAATAGGAATATGCAGGCTGTTTCAAAGTTAAAGGATCAAACTTTGCTAGCGTGTTCTGTGAGTAAAAGTAAGAAGAAAATGTTATGTAAACATAAGTTCAGAAATGTTATTATCACGTTATGTGCAAAAAAAAAGTTTATTTAATTTTCTATTTCAAAATGTTTTTCAAAACGTTTGCCGTTTTTGATGCAACATTAAATTTAACACCTCTTTCTCTCGCATTTAACACAACTTTCATATCGAAGTTTGATCGTTTAACTTTGAAACAACCTGTGTATAGAATTCTTTACGAGTGAGCGTTGCAGGCGAATAATAAAAGGGTTAATATAGTTGCCGATAAATATCTCGCGACCTGGCGTGCACCGGTAACTGCGGCTTTTTCCTACCTTCGCTCCAGATTCCACGATTTCCTAGAAACGGGAACCTTCCGAGTCACCACCGAGCGCGCTTTATGTGCATGCACAAAGCGCATACATAATTCCGCATTAAATTTAAAAAAATTAAAGCGGAAATCGTTACAAGTGTCGCAGTTCGTTTAAATAAGTCGCTCGCACATACCTTCTTCTTCGCCTCGATGCTCTTCCCCATGTAATTACTGCGTATCACGTGTTGCCTGCTGAGAGGACAGGTCGAGTCCTGCTGATCCTCGTTAGTGACATCCTTCGTGTCCCGCGTTAAGCAGCCGCTTCCGTTCGCTCGTATCTGAATCCTGGATCCCTGGGACAAATCTGTACCGTGACACTTGTCGGTAAGCACCCTGGAGACCGCCGTCCGTGATAACCGCACCTTTTTTGCAAGAGGAAGCAAGAGGGAGGAAGAGAGAAATGCGATGTCTCGGTTAACCATTGCACGTGTCGCTTAAATGTTCGTCTCGAGAATGACTTAATTCATCACCCTATTTCGCAAATTTATCTGCCGCGAGCTGTTTCACTCAATCATGGAATCTCAATTAGCCCGGGGGGAGAAGTTATATAATAATACAGATTTTCTCAATTTATAATCAAAACTGCACAGCTTATCTCGATTATATTAATAAAGTACTCGTTGTGTAATAATAAAATGATAATATAAATAATAAGATTTAATTGAGTTATTAACAAGAATAATTACTCGAATATTAAATTCAAAAAAATAATTGCAATATTATTAATTAAAATATATTTTTATGATATAACTGAAAAAATTTTAATTAGATATTTAAAAAAGTATATTAAGTCTGCAATGATAAATCAAAATTAAATTTTGTCGATAATATAAAATACACTAGGTCTGAATGATTTATTATAAAATTTATAAAATAAAAAAGTATTAAAAAGAAGTAAAAATATAAAAATTTTATGAAATTACGAGATATTTGCTTTTAGCTCATACTTATAAACAATAGAACAAAATAATATTATTTTATTTGATAGGAATTTCTTGAAAATCTTTTTGCATATTTTTGTTAATATCCGTAAGAAAAAAAAAACTATCGTCCTTGTATATTGAAATATATCGTTAAGAAAGATCTTATAGATTTAATTTGCAAAATTAAAAGATACATAATATTTTAATAAAATAAATAATTCAAAAATTAAATTTAAACTGATTTTAATTAAACGCGTTTGATCTCTCTTGCCTCTTTGGCGAAGCTTAATATAAATTTTGATAATTTGATTCCCTCTATTGATGTTGGCTGCCTATTGATATTAGATTTCAAGGTGATGTTTCATATTTACTCAATATTTTCTCACCCTAGATGATGCACCTTGGGGAGTGCCTTGAAAATGCCTCGAGGAAGACGAAAAGCCTCGACGCGACCTCGAAGTTGGACCGCAAGCGCGAAACACCACCGTCGATCTTGCATCTCTGTCATTGTTATTGTTGTAAGTTGAGCCTCGAACTATCGCGCTAGACGCCGTTGCCGTTCTCTCGACTGTAATTCATAATGTTTATCACATTCGATCTTGATATGAATTTGATCTTAAGACTATTCAAAGGGCATTTCGTACACGTATTATATATACATGTATAAAATTTATTTGATTTTAAAAAATCCGGCAAGTCACATTTCTGATTTGGGCTCAAATATATCGATAGTATAACAAAATGTACACAATTTCTGAATTTTATATTCAATAACTTTAATTTATAAATTAATTGATATCTCACTAACTGTAATTGCACTATCATACAATTTTGCTGATGTACGTTACGTGAATTTTTTTTTTATCGAATAGATTTTAACGAAGATACAATTGAATGTATGAGGCAGCTTTTCGTGACGTTCGCGATACGAGAATATGTGTGCACGTGCGTGCGTTTGACATGTCGAAGCGACACTTTACTTACGTCTTCTAGTACATGTCGATGACTGTCGTATCTCGAGCTTCAGGCCACGCCAAAGTTTTATCGCTATCAGCGAATAGGCCAGGCTCATGAGCAATAGCGGTATCAGAAGCAGCGTGCCATCCAAAAAAAGATTGTACGCTCTCTCGGTACCGACATTCGGCCAGTCTTCGCGACATTTACGTCTTCCTGAAATTATTATACGATGCGAGAGAGATTTTCAGTCATACTAAAACATTTAGATAGAGTAACGTAATCGATTCGCATCGCCGCCTGGTTGAAACAGGGATTTTCCAGTGGAAAACAACCGCGTGGTTGAAACAGGAGCAATTTAATTCTTCATTTGTTAACACGGACATGTAGCTTACATGTGGCCGTTAATTAAACTCGTTGATTAAAATTAGAGATCTGTTTTTTTTTTTTTTCATAGATTATTTCATTAATAAATAGAATCAATTTTACATGTCACATTAGACTATGTATATATGCATGTGTATAAAAAATATATATATATTAATAATTTTATAATAATTAATAATATTATATCAATTTTTAAAATTTTTAGAATAATTATGTTTTATATTATGTATAACAGATTTTTGTATCCATAAATATTCATGATAATAATTAATATTCTAGAAATCTACTTTATTTGCTAATAAAACCATTCATAAATTTATAAAGAAATTTAGAGAATGCATAAAGGAGTATGATGTTAAGATGCAATTAACTTTGTTTCGATACAGCACTTTAGTAAGTAATATACGGTATCGATAATATTAATATTGTTCTGTACACAATTGACTTTTACTACCTTAATATCTTAAGAGGCGAAACCTGTTAGAGTGCAATTAGTGCTGGAGGAATTACGTAATATAATCAAGTTGCTCCTATGTATACTGAGGTTACAGATCATATATACATATTCTACTACATATATCCTACTTTATTACATATATTAAATGCTGATAATATCGAACAAGCGCCATCAATTACTAATTATTATCTCAAAGTAATATTCTATGTAAAATAGATTTTACGTAACAAATGGATCACAAGTAACAACTAATATTAAACAAGAGCAATCAATTAGTATATAAAATATAAGAATTGTTTGATACTAATTAAAAATTATTTGTTATTTGTCGCGCTTCAAATTCTATTAAATTTCATTCATTAAAAATATTTCTTTCAATATAATTAATAAAGCATCTTCCACGTGACAAAGTTTCATTCACAATAGCTTTCAGCACAAAGGGCTCAATTTCTTCTGTAGATTTTCGATATTGCAGAGTATTCAATATGTCTCAGTTGTTGAATATTATGTATATGCATAAGCTAGCTGCATCAACGAGTGAAATTCTCGGAGACAGACGAGGATGGATGTCGATATTGGGTCGAGGTAAAAATGTCAATATACGGCATAAAAAATTTGGTTGCAGTCTGTGTGAATAACATATAATATTTTTTAACAAATATTTCAAATGTCACATGCATTTAGTGAAATTTTAATGTTTGCGAATTATTTTAAGCGGTTTTGCAAATTTATTTGCAAGAAGATAATTTATAAAAATTATTTTTTATAATTTTTTTTTATTAAAATATATTTAATAAAATATTATTTAGTCTTCTATTATTTATTTGTCAATCACGCTTGTTGTTTATTTAAATAAGATACAATACCCATAACATGTATCAGTATTCTCTTACCTCCACGTAAGCTCTTTAATCGAGACACGACGAGAATCGGCGCGTTCCACGTGAGGCTGAGAGTCCATACGATAGCAATCATTTTGTAAGCGTGAAATTGTGTCTGCCATCTTCTTGATTTCAACGGTCGGCAAATAGCAAAGTAGCGTTCTAGCGAAATAGCCACCAACGTCCAGACACCCACCGATACTGACACGGCTGAAGAAAGCATATCATTTTATTTAATCAAACCGTCTCGCTTGTCATCGTGCAGACTTATTTGGGTTTGCCTTTATACAAATATGATTTTTTATCTGATTTGATATCGACGATTCTGAAGTAAGTTAATCCCGAAGTCTGTCTATGGAGCGACGAAAAACTAATACGATATTGTGTAACATATGGACGATCGATGCTTCTCTAATTTAATCTTTGATTTATATTGTTCCGCTTGAGTCCTGCTGGAATTAAATAAATCGATAGATGTAATTATTCCGAAATATAAAAGAAAGGAAAAAAATATGATTTTTTTTATTTCCTAGAATAACGTGAAAATATGTTTCGATTGTTAGTGTCAATTGCACATTGTCGGAGACAGAAAACAATTTAACATTCAATAATAGAAAGTTGAAGGGTTGAGGCTAATAATCTAGAACTGCTATGTACATCGCAAGAAATGAACGAACGTACGTGACATGCAGCTTTTCAGAGGATCGCTTTTACACTCCAGAACTCGCTTTCTTTTCATCCCTATCCGTCGATACGAAAGCCAGCGATAGAGAGAAGTTTCTACTTAAAAGCATCGCCAAACAATTTTCACGACTTACAACTTAGAGTACACATTGAATGGAAGAAGACAGAATTTTATGAGAAAGTTCTCTTTGTCGTTGTCCTAAGAACCAATTACGAAATTCTGTTGCGAGCAAGGCTTATTTACGTGCTGTTTCATGTCAAGGCTATTAACAGAAAATTCTCATTAAGTTTGAATTTTATCGAGAATTTTATCGAATAACCTTGATTGGAAAATGCTTTATTCATTTATGGCAATTTAGTTTAGTTACGATGCAAAAATAATATTATTGTATGTAAATAAATAAACACAATTGCAATTTTCTCTTTTTTTAAAAGAATTATTTGTCGAGCTGAGTAGAGAGAGAGAGAGATGACTTTCTCATTCTTTTAATATATAATAATATTTTAAATTAAAATAATAATAATTTTAATTTTACTTACTTATTTAATCAAAAAATGTAATTTTGTCATTCACATTTTATATTCTTCAAAATTTATAAAAGATCTCTTTTTTTAATATCGTTTAAAACTCGGAAATTACTGATGTCTCTTGACATTTTTCTTGAGATAAAGTTAATTCCAAATTAATTAAGAAAATTTATTATCGGAGGATAATGTGCATGAGAAGTAGAACATTTTTTATCTTTGTAGATACGATTTATAGCGTTACAGTTATTTTTAATTTCATTTAAAAACGTGCATTGGAATATCGAATTAAAAATGCAAATTACTTCGTTTAATATAGATTTCCGATCGACACAGCTAATTAAAATACATACACTATTAATTTAACTGAATTATATACAAGATCACTTTTCGTAATTTGTACATCAATTACGGTAACGTATACATATGTATAATATATGTAAGTGTTATTGCTTTTTAAATATCCAGAATTTTCTAACAACAATATTTTTGCGCTGTAAAAAAACATTTGCAATAGCAAGTAAAACTTAAATAAATTACAAAATTTAAATAAATTATATTAAAAACTTAAATAAATTACAAAATTTTAATAAATAAAAGATATTATTAATACTGTTATTTTAATTATAAGAAAAAGTTAATTATGCACTTTGAAAAGACGAACAATATAAGAAATTTATGCTAATTTGCACAAAGCAAGGACAGCCAGAGTTAACAGAATTAATAATTGAAAGCAACTCGTGGCACTTGTTCGCATATAATTGCTCTTGAAAACAACCTTTTTTACAATTTATATTATTAGATGTATATATTATTAGATGTATATTATTAGATATTATAATAACAATAAATGTAATATATTGGCATACTTAAAAAAATCTTAATAAAGTAAACTAACTCGATAATTCAAACATTTAAGAGTATGAAGAATTTAAAAATACAAATCTCTTTCTTTCCTAGACTGTTGAGATTAATCGTTTTTTAATGACTTCATATAGTTTATAGTTTATAGTTTAATTAAATTCAAAATTTTGTATTACACAATTAGATGAGAGATTAGATTACATTAATTAAATTATATAATAATTAATGGATATATGCTTGTATGTATTTTGGAGGTATATATCTCTCACGAATTCGTATATACCGGAGTCACTAGTTCCGTTGATGCATCTTCGTCATTTCCGCGCCTTTATTGATATAAACTACGAGGAAGTACGCTGTACAGGAATATGGAGAGATAACGGAGAATGTACTATCTAGCGAAATTGAGAAGGACGCTGGTCTTTTGCGAACATCGCTCTAAAGCACCGATATTATTCGATAAATTTACGCTGCTTCTCTTGGATATATTTCACTGGTGAGCTTTCGCATACGACAAGATAAATAACGAAATGCACCTATCCATCCTACGACTTGTGACCTTTCTGACGATGTGTTCCTCAGTTTTAAAACGAAAAAAAGCACGGTGCAACAAAATTTTATTTTAAATTGCAATTCTTTTTTCTTCGAGAAACAAACGTCGCTGATATAGTGCACTATTATTTTTTACTTTCGTCGTGACGAATTGAAACAATGTTAGAAAAAAAAAAAAAGAGAGAAATAATAATTTTATGAGCGGATGATACTTGGTATATATTTCTATAAAATGTTACAATTAATTATAGCAAGAGCAACGTAAATCTAAAACATGCATCCACTTGTTTTAGCCAAGCGAAAATTTGCATAAAGAGCTTTGGACCTCGTGTTACGAATTGTTTATAAATCCGCGTTATTAATGTGCGAATTAATATGGCATGACACGGAACTCGCTCATTACGCGAAAATGATAAAACGTACACCATGAAAATTCTTCACGAGCGAAATTTCATGCCTCGATACGTTATTCTTCTTTGTTCGAAAAAAAGAACCGCTGCTTTTATTCGTTTTATGAGAATAAGACGCGAGACGATGCGAATTTCGGCTCGTCGCGAGACAGGGCCGGCATAATCCGCGAGAATGGAAGAAAAAAACGATTATATCCCACTCTTATATCGCGATAATAAAAGTGTCTCGAGAAAAAAAAAAAAAAAGGAACGATATCTACGACGAAAAATGTACTGCGTTCGCGCGCGATTTCAATTTCAAAACAGGTTACGGAAAGAATATTATATTCTATGTATGTACATACCTATATGACTCCTCGAAAATCCTTCATACTCTTGTATGAATAATCCATCGAAAATATATACGCATAACGAAAAAGTTCCTTAAATCAACGATATATACGCCTATTTTTATCTTTGATTTCCTTTATTTTTTTTTTTTTTATGTATTCGATACGCTCGTATCGCGAGTTATTGTCATGCGTTAACAAAAAGTTTACATTCAGTTTTATAGTTGTACATTCGCATGCTGTTGTACAATCGTGCGTATCGCGTAATTTAAAAGTCCAATCTACAATGAAAATCAAGATGGGAATGTATGACAAGCAAAAAGTATAAAACATTAGTGAGATTTACTAAAAATGATAATAAATATCTTATTATACTACGTTATTATGTATTTTATTTTTCTTTTTTTTAATAGATACTTTATATTACATATATATATACATTATATACATATACATATTTTCATTCTTTTTTCCTTCCGAATATCAAATCATGAGGCGAACTTGATAGCGCGTCACACATCTAAAGAAATATCGAAATATCCCCGAGATATTCAGAAGTATAATACAAGTCTACGTTGAAGTACGCGGGACGACCATTTTCCTTTATCGACGGACATTCGAGATGCGATTTTCAGTGGCGCATTTAAATTCCGCTGATGCGATGAGACCATTATGATACACGACAAATATGCATACCTATAGGAATTTTCTCTTTTAAAATATCCCTCTACGATCAAAACTTCGACTTTAAACATGCTTATCATATGCAGCGTAATTTTGCATATCTATTGCCAACGTTTAATACGTAGAGAATGTAATAAAATTTAATAATCGTACTTTAATATAAATTATATATATAAAATATAAATTATTATATATATTTTTATATAATAAAATCTGTCTCTCTTTTTCTCTCACGTTTTCTCGCGGAAATATATATATATATATATATATATATTTATAGTTATTTTTATTTGCCGCAATATCTAGCAACCTGGAAAATTAGCATTACATCATAGTAGTTATCCGAGTACACATCGAGCAATAGCAATTTGCTGTTCGCTCCGTAAATATATCACGTGTGACAGCTACAAGCTCTTTGAGTATTGCGTTAGTGATAGATCGATCGTTACATCAGGGATCTATTTAATGGTAAGTTCATCTATTTATTATCGTAAAATGTTAAGAAAAACTTAAATTATATTAATATGCAGCGCACGCTACGTCATTTCAATCCTTTTATTACTTTATTTATTAATAATTATTTTAATTATTAATTAAATTTATTATAATTATTTGTTACATTATATATATATATATATATATATATATATCTTTTATACATAAGTAACATTTTCCAAATAATTTTTATAAAAATTGAGTTGTCTCTCTCTCTCTCTCTCTCTCTCTTTCTCTCAGCAATATTTTCTTCATTTCTCAAATTTTTTTAAAATTGTTATCTATTTTTGTCTCTATTAACTTCTCTAATAGATGTTGTTTTATTTTTGGTTACTGTTGAGTTATCAGCTATACCGGTTTTATTCACGTATATCTCAATTTTTTTAAAATGTTATTTTTAATACATTTTTGTTTAAATAATTTTTAATATTCCATCAACGGCGAAAGTAATACGCCGCAAGCGCATTGAATCGCCGCACTTTAAAAAAAGTTGCTTAAGAAAATCTTAGCGATAATAGCTTTCAACATATTTAAAAGGAAATTGCAAAATCAAGAAAAATGTATCACATATTTTAATATTTTTAAATAATTAATTTTATAGCCTTTTTAAGCTTATTAAGTAAAAATGTAATTAAAAGGAGATTTCAAACGCGCATAAGAACAAAATTCAATTTTTGCATAAATAATCAATATATTTTTATTCAATAATTGTATCTCAAATTTTTAACCACACAAAGTTAATAATCGCTATATCGTATCGTAACATTATTCGGAAATGCTATTACAATATGTCAACAAGAATATGACAAGAACCGACTGCCTTTAAGAATATTTTCCTAATAGCGTCTTCCTCCTGTATCGCCATTACCACATTTACATAGTATCATCCTCTTTTGCATTCGATATGAGACTTTAAAATTGCATATAATAGCTGCAGTTTCCGTAAGAGCTTTGAATACCAAATACACAACTAACTTGTCAAAGCATGTGCATCTATATTGTTACGTTTTCGGAAAAAAATTTCGATATCTATGAAGATTTAAGTTTCTAAGAAAGATGATACGTCGAAAGATGATAAATTAAAATTACAATAATATATATCTACAGTCAAAAGAATAGCTATATCGAATATTGGAGGCTATAATAATCTATTATTATACATAACGAGGTTTTTTTTTTATTAATTTACAAAAATTATTTAAAAATTGTAATATACAAAAAAAGCTTTAATATTAAAAAAATAAAAAATTTTTGCTGTATTATCTATAAAACTATAGTCTTTTGTTACATTTTTTATTGCGAATGTACCGATCTTTTTACAAGATAAAAGAATGAATTTTTTTGTTTAGTTAAAAATGAATAAAATGTCTGAAACGATGTTGAATTATTAAACGCATTTTATTACAAATGAAAAAGCGATGTATTCTGCGTGTGATCATCTGAATAACTGCACTTCGTAATTGAATTTTTTAATAAAACTTTTAAGGATGTAAGAAATTACTAGCGTATGATTTTAATTTGCACTTAATATCACTATCTTTATCTTTTTTTTTAATCAAAGGAAAGACGCAATAAATGACAGAAACGAATCTTCTTCGCCTGTACAGTCACTTGAGCAAATTAAACTAAATCAATTGTTGAGGAAAATGAGTCAACCGCGGAAAGCTAGTCTGAACTCAAGTTGAGGCATAGAAGTATCTGTTGTATGCAATATTCATCCACTGACAATGAAGTGCCGTTTACTCAATCAATATTGCCCGATTAAAGTCAACTCGAATGTAAAATAATTACTTCATGGATTAATTTATATGTACAAGTATAGAAATAAATCTAGATTAAATGATTACTCGCTAATGCATCATATTATCTTTATTTCTTATTTTGTAATTTTCATATGAATTTTGCTTAACTCTTTAGTCGTCGCGCTATTTTTCCTACCATGAATCGTTGCATGAGATTTTAAGAGATCTCAATATAAGAAAAAACTTATGAAGAATCCATACGACGTCTAAAAGGTTAATATCTCTGCAAAGACACTTTTGTATGATTCTATACACGAAGAAAAATTTATTATACACAAAGAGCATAATTGCATTTTTTTAGAAAAGAAGATAAAATAAAAACTATTATTCCCATCTAACGCAACTCCAAAGAAAAATATTACTTTATCGCATTCAACCGCTTTTATGAAAGATTATCATATATTAAATCATCTATTGTATCATACTAAATCATTTTTACTTATGCTAATATTTGTGCATGATAAAATTATAAATTTATACATTAAAATTAATTCAAACTCTGCTTTTTAATATGAATAAAATTTCGAAAAATATTTACATAAAAAATATAATTAATAATATAAAATAGTTATATATGCATCATGCAAATATATTAAATCCATTTAATCAGAATTTCTTTTATGATTTTTGCTCAATAATATAATAATAGATTGTGGGGAAAAAAAGCTTATTGATGTATTTAACTCTCTTACAATAGCATTTATCAACAAATCTCTCAATCATTTGAAAATTTTTCCTTGTTTAATCATTTGAAAGAGCTAAATACTGTGCCTTAGCAATTAAATGGATTTTTTATCAGATTTTTCATAGAATACATTTCACATTCGAGTACTTATTAATTACTTAGTGGATTAACGATTTAATATTTTTCAGTATGGATTAAACTAGCAAAAGAGCGATTTAATATTCTAGAAAAAATTTTTGCCTTAATAAATTGTCGAGATGAAACAACCATAAGCTTAAGACAATTACTTTCATTAATCTAGTAACTCCTTCTTTAATAATATACTTTCCGCTTTTATATTGGCAAATATTTATATTGTAAATAAACATGAGATTTCTTGAGATTTTCCAGATGCCGCTTATTGTCCTCGTTTTGGGATTTTTTGAAAATTTCTCTGATCCTTATTATTATAATGTAGGACGGTGAGGCAAAGATTGGACACGTCTATTTTCAATAATATTGAATTCTTATATCACGGTGAATGCACACTTACCTTGAAAATACGGTATCAGCTTGCACATTGTAAGACCGAAAACAAAATTTTTGAGTATCTGACCCAGGAGAGTAAAAGGCATACAGAATACACCAAGGAGAAGATCCGATACAGCCTGCAACAGAGATCAGCAGTAATTTTGTTAATTACATTTTTAATTTAGAAAAAGCATAAAAAAAATATATTGACAGTAGAAAACGTAAAGTGAAAATAATTGGTTTTACGATTGCAAGATTAAACGATTAGAGAACGCGGCCAGTGTTTTTTTTATCCAAAGATTTATTTTGTCAGACTTTATTTGTGTGAAATGAAACAAGAAGGCTCACCGCACGAAACGTTTAAACATCTTGAACTAAAGCAGAAGTAAATAGTTTTATCGTTTTTATATTGCGCGCGCAAACTCTCAATTTCAAAGATTACGCTACAAATGAAATTCGAAATACTAGGTCAATCGATCATCGGCAAACAACAATTGGCTCTCAATTATACGGGGTGTAAACTTTACTTCAAAAAATATTTAATTTTTCTCGGTCGGATTTCACGATGCTGTTTTTTATATATTGTTTCTAGAAAATAAAGTCTACTTGCAATCAGAATAATTTTCATTTTCCGAGGAAAGCATTTTCTATCTCGTAAAAAGAAAGTCACTATTCTTAATGAAACTGAAGTTGTGTAGTCTTAGAAAACAGAATTCTTGTTTTTCCTTTAGTCAATATCCATTGGAGTAGTTTTAATGATGAAAGTCTTTGCTTGATTGCTGCATTTTTGATACAGCTTTCAAAAAAAATCCAGGTAAACGACCAAGAACGAAGTTGTAGTCAGTCAGAGAAGACAGAAATAAGAAAACCAGGTGGAAGCTATTATTGATTTGCAAACGCATTGAATCTGAGTTATTACATTCATAACTTTATTAAAATACACTATAAAGTTAAGCGTTTATTTTGCGTTATACTTAAACTTTAGTTCATGTTTCTGACGTTATAAATATATATAAAATACAAAAAAGAAAGAAATAAAATTCACATTTTCATAAAAATGTATCAATATTTAATTCGAGACAAAATGATAGGCAGTCTCAAGAAAAAATAATTACTTAAATATTATAGACAATAATAGAAAATTTACAATTTTTGATTCAATATTTTCTTATTAATTAATGTAACAATGTTATTGTTTAAAAAAATACAAAACGGTATATTATATGCATATATAAAAATTTTAAAAGTTATTTAAATATATATAAACATATATAAATTTATTTAAATATATATTATTTAAATATATTATTTAAATATATAGTTATTTAAATCTATATAAATTATGCAGTCATTTTACTTTGCGCAATACAATTAATAAATTAAAATAGCATAAAAGAAGATTATAAAAAATATATGAACCTTAATTCTACATGAAAATGGTGAGAATATAACTTATTATGCTATAATATTTATCATATCCGAATAATACATCATCTCTTGCGTTCACTTATTTCCATTATGCGCGTTTTATAATTTATACTAATGACTTTGCCCAACTTTTATTCTCCAGTTCTACATTTTGGCTATTTTATCAAGTGGAAAGTTTTAGTTTTAATGTTAAAAAGTCATAGTTTTAATAGTTTTCTTACTAAGTACCCAAAATTATATATAAAATATTTAGATGAGACAATTACAAACGGTTGGTTAGAAAAAAAAAATTGAAGAATTTTTTGTATAAATCTCGACCATTGTGATACCAAACAAACGTGATGTACTGCGTTTAATTTTAATTTTAATTTTAATAGATCATATATTAAAGAGCAAGCTTAACGAGAAACAAACGCCAATAAACGTACAATTATAATTCCATACATACAAATATGTTGCAAGGTTGCATGTTAGAGGTTTTTAAATTCTCGCCAACTTTAGTAAAGATTGTACATTTAACTTTATATTTAAAAAGAATTTTCTCTCTGTGCTTTTTATGCTATTTAAAAACGTTACGCAATTAGTGACAGAAACATGATATATCATTCTGATGATATTTATTACATTACAAAATGTCATCTTGTAAAATTAAATTATATGAACAGTAGAAATAACGAGTTTTAAACTGCAAGTTCAGTTGCAGTACTTGCAAATCTCAATAAAAGGCCTTTGAAAAAGTTTCATTCTTGTTATCGCATTTCCGTTAAGCAAGCGATTTTCAATGCGTTGCAACTCTTTGATTTGTTTCGTGTAATTGGTAGTTTTGTACCTCGAGATATATCGGTAAAAGTTTTGCTTCTATTCGAAGGATTGTCATACGACATTCCACATTTCGATTCTTTCTTCTATACTTTAATAGATTTTTAATAGACACTTTTATACATATACATGAGGATTTTTTGAGTACAAAAGATAAATTAAGATTTATATATAAAATGTCAGTATAAAATATAAATTTACATTTTAAAAATTTATTATTAATAATCCTGAAATATTTTATGTTAATATTTTATTATACTATTTTAATATTATTACGTGCGCATATATTAAATAATATATTAACGAAATTTTAATATAATGTGTTTTATAAATTTGTCACAAAATATTAAGTGATTCTATTTAAAATCATATGTTTGAGGAAATAAAATTTTATTCTCTCCGCTTCGGCATTTCTCTCTGATCGAACGAAGCGCTATCCTAATACGAACAAAATATGAAAGCATTGAGCGTGTAAACACAGGGTTTTGCATTAAAGTACATATTTGTGTTTTCCTCACTCGTAAAAAAACTTTTGTATGTATTTTATTACGAACAAAATTGCCTGATTAAAATGTTTCTTTATTTCAAAAGGTGTTTATTTAATTCCTTTTGCAATAAAAATTACTAAAACTGATATTATTCACTTTAATAACGATTTTTTTTTCTTTATTAATAAAATTGAGCGCTGACTTAACTGCGAGAGTGAGACATTTATCAAATATTTTTAACGACTTAAAACTTGATTGCTTTAATTAGTATTAATAATTGATTTAAATTTTCCAACACCATGCACCGTGAGGAAATAATAATTTAACTGGAACTGGAACTTATGTCAAACAGTTTGACAAGCGCAAGCAAGCAGTAATTCCGATTTTTACCATAGCAGAAAATTATTTTAGTCAGTAATTGAGCAGAGGGCATATAAGTTAAACACCTAAAAATTGTAAATTTATTGTACCTAAAATTTGTTTGTAAATGAGAATGCATGAAACAGACATAGGATTATTCTAATACACATACATCGATGAGACACGCACGTTGCGACTATAAAGGATGTTTCAAACGCTTAACTACTCTCCGCAAAACTCCGTTCAAGGATCAATGTATTTCTTAAATACATAATCGCGCAGACTTCTTCAAAAGATAAAGTCTTACATTTCCATTAAAGTCATCACACACACACCCACGCAGAAAAATATATAAAATTCAACACTATAAGAAAAATACATAGCTTTCTACTATCATCGCACATCTTTTTATCATCTTTTTTTCTTTATTTATTTAGATCCAACGTTAGTTATCTTTTAATTTTTAGTTTGTTGCGTTCGTTTCGATAAAGTCGATATATTGAAAAAAACAGACACTTGTCATCTCTGACAGTTACTTGTTAACTGATCTGTGTATATGTAACAGTGGTCTCTTTCAATTACCTACCTTCTGTCAGAGACAAACTTGAACTTTTTATTTTATCGATGACGGCAAAACCAATGTTGCATTAGCGAAGCGAGATAAACGTTAAATTGGATCACGTACTAGAGATTCTGATTTAAGTTTAATGTAAAATGTCATAGATTATATAGTCGAGCAAGAGAGAGATCAGTCTTTGCCAACTTTCAAAGATAGGTGAGCTATCACATCTTATCAACTTTTATTAAGCATGATACTTTGAAATCTTTAAAGCCCAATCCAATTTCCAACTTATCTAAAATATCGCACACATGTAATATAGTTGAAAATAATAATTAAATATTTAAATTATTAATGTAACATATTTAGGTATAATAAAAATACAACAGGTAATAAAACTGCAAACTGTAAAGTGAACGACGTGTAATAATAGGAACGATGATATATGAATCGGTCACTGTAGTCAACAAATTGTATCACATCTATAAAAACAGCGTTATAAAAATGATTGTTGTATATTGACTTAGCGGTTACTGGTATATTGTACAAATAGAAAAGCCGAATATAAATGATGCCGAGTTATAACGTAGCATCGATCATTTTTGATTGATAGGAACGCCAGCGTAGCATTTAAGCAATCTCAACTTTGACATTTTATCATCCGTAGCGCATGGAAGAAAAACTTATTTCACTTGTTACTGTAAAAATCAATTTACGCGATATATTTATTTATCAAATTTATATAACAAAATAATGTGAAAAAATCGTACATAAAAGTTATATAAATATATGTACAAATATCCCAATTTAAAAGAATAAAGTGTATGAAGAATTATTAAAAATATAATGTTAGATGTATTTTCAATCTTGTTATGTGTGTATACGTGCATGTGTGAGCGTTTCTTCACTTTTCAAATTTCCATAAATCCGTGCAGAATTATGATGTCAGCTCTGATAAATTTACCGTACACATCCAGCTATTACCATTTTTCTTCCGTAATGTCAAGCACACGTTCACGAGTAAATAAAACTGATATTATAAGAGACTCAGTCACTATATTTTTATGATGATTTGGCATGTACTCTCGAAATTCGAGGAGTCTGCGGCTCGATGATAAAGAACAAAGGACATATGGCGATGACAAATTCCGAATAGGTAATGATGCACATAATTCGAAAAAGGACGAGCTTTTCGGCGTTTTAAGAAACGCCATTACAAATTTCTTTTACATATAACTCTTTCGACGCCAGTAATGCAATGTGCAATGCTTATATAGATATTCAAGTATCATTTTTTTTTTTTTATATTATATATGGTACAATATCGTTTCGATATCAAAAATACAATCGAAGAAAATGGATTTTTCATGTATATTATCTGTTATACGCGTCGCAACAATACCGAAATATTTTGTATAACAGACAGTAATCGTTTATTCACCGATACATAATAAATCAATATCAAGCAAATATATAGAAAGTCTCTCTATTTCAATGCTATAATTAAACGAAATCATTTTACTTGCGAAGATATTATTTGGCGAATTGATATCAATACGGTAATCTATGCTTTACACAAGAGCGCAGTAAATTCTCAACAGATTATATTTGTTGATTGTCTGTACTTCCGCTTCCGTAAAGCTTCCCAGCGCCAAATCGAAGGCTTTGCTAAGGCGCTTATCAGTATGATGAATCGGTGTTGAAGGAAAATTGCGGAAATGCGGAACGGAGTGGAAATATTTGGGGAATATTACATAAGCAGATTGGCGAGACGATTTTGCTGTGAAATTTTCTGTGTCGAGATAGTGTTAAAAATGGCGAGTAATATATTTAATAAAAAAATTATATTAACAATTATTATTTATCATAAATTGATTACTATTGAATATTATTGATATAATTTAATACACTACCTATAACTATGTATAAAATAATATTGCCAATAATGGCAATATTTTTTTATGATTTTTTATGATTACATTAATTTACTCGAATTTATTATTCCTAAATATGATTTTATAAAATATTACACATACATAAATATTGTTCTCAATAATTTAAAAATTAACTGATGAGATCATACAATAATAATTGTATTACACATAGAATTTGGTAATATAAAGGTAATAATTAAGAGTTTTATTTATCCGATTGATTATGAAGTAGCATCAAATAAATTATTAATTAATAAAAAAATACCATTGAGTAAAAATGTAATAGAAATTAATTTAACGAACAATTTCTGTTTTACTCATACACGATAACATAAATATAGTTATAATCTTTGATATGTCATAATAAATTATTATAATATAATAGCTTAATAAAAATTTTGAATAATTCTAAAGTTTTTGTTTAGGAAATAAAATGCAAACAATATTGTGTTTCACTTCTCTGCTATGAAAACTTTTTTAATCTTGGTGACAAGAACTCCATTTGCTAATAGCAGTACATAATTTGCAACCATCACTATACGAGAGATACGTAAACTTTTCAGACTGTATATTGCAACGCATACAAAATTATTTCACGCAAAACCAAGCCAATTTGAACCAAAAAATTTTTATGTTTCTTTCAATCGTGCCGTAAAAACTTTATTCATTCGCAATACCCATCTATACATGATTACGGAAATACACAAAATGCTAAAAAATTATATCCAAACATTGCGTTGCTTTTTGTGTTGACTTTTTTATCAATTAAATATCAGTTTTTTTAACAAAGCTTGTAATAAATTTTTTTTCTTTGCCAACTATTATTTTCTTAATTTTGTACATTAAATATTTTTGTGATTAAATTAAAAATGAAAATATATTATTTAATAACATCTGTAGAGATTAATTTACGAGAGATTGTTTCCTTTTTATTTTCAATCATTTATTCGGATTCTTCTTTTATGAGGACTTAAATTTTAAACACGATCCTAAAAGTTTTTATGTAAATTTTTACTGCCTTGTATATCAAAACAATTCAGCAGCTGTATGTATCTTTCTTTGTTTTCTAAAGATTCTTTTTACTTTTTAAAGAAGAATCCTATCTTAAAAGAAATCTTTTCTTATTCAAAAGACGTCACATGGCGAGGCGATTTATTAATGACATGACAGTTATTGCTAACTTTCTCTGATTTCGCGGTAAAATGTTTTGTATCTAAATATTTACATAAAGAAATACGCGCACAATTTTTACATTTATGAGGATGCCGTCTTGATCAAAATTGTGAAGCGAAAAGCGAATCCTATTAATCTCGAAATATTTAATATACATAGGTAAATTTTTTTATACTTATTAATTATAATTAATATTTGCGTAACTTAATCAATATGATACAATAATAATTACTAGTATTTTTTAATAAAAAAATATGCTTTAATTTATATAAAACTTATTACGCGTTTTGAACTTGTTTATTATATACTTTAATATTTGAAATATTTATGTTATTTTATCTCCTATTTTATCTCCTAAATGTATGAAAAGACAATAAAAGTATTATATGTATTATGTATCTATAAATACAAGAAAGATAGTCACATTTACTATTTTAATAAAAGTTTTAATACAGCGAAAAATTTAATATCAATTTTTGTTAATATTTAATAAGCAATACTTTTCATTCATATATTTACGATTACATGTCTAAAGCCATTATTGTCATAAAAATAATGACATATGTAGATCACATATTTTGTCGAAATAAATCTTCTTTGCAATCAATATATTTCTACTTTTATTTATATGATAAATCTAGAGAAGTACTAGAAAACTTATTTACCAATATAAATAGACGCTTTGATATGCAGATGAGCAGCGGAAAAATGGGAAAAGAAATAACCGAATCTTGTTTATTAACTCCGATATTTCCACTTGTTTGTAAATATTTGTATTACTTGCGCGCTTTTTTATGGAAGTGGACCGTTCTTGCAATTCACGAGTGCGCGAACGAAACTGGAATATTTCCCGTTCAATATAAATATTAAAACATTCACACATTTTCTCGCGAATTCGAAGTGTAGTTTATTTTTTGAAAAAAATAAAAAATTTTTTGATCACATTTTTATATGCTGCCTACAAACAAGCAAATGCTATCAAACAAATAAGCGAATCGAGTACTCTCCGTTACATATCCGAAAATAAAATATGCGTATTAAAAGTATGAGATATTTATCTACATCGGATTTAAAATCAATTGTTGATATAATACTTATCGATATATTTTACTATTTTAAATCTACATTATTTTATGTACACTTCTTTTTTTTTGAATGTTTTTCAGCAACAAAAATTTTTTGAAATAAGCATAAAATTATTGGTTGTATTAAATATATATATATATATATATATATATATATATATATATATATATATATTGTTACATATTATATCTATTAAAAAATAAAATAATATTAATAATATCTTTATATCCTAATAAATAATTAATATTTATAATATTAATTTATAATAATAAGCTTCAAACCTGCGAGTCATTTTTTCGAAGCAACAATTTCGAGCGATGAAATAAAATTGAGAGATAAACTGATCACTATTTGATTCAATCAAAGATTCTTTTGAAGAAAACCTATTTTAACAATAAGCAATTTCACGAGGCTTACTGTCATTGAATACATAGCGCGAAAAGGTTTCAGGTTTTCGGCATCTAGGAACGTGACCGACATTTTTCTTCGTTCTGGCAAAACGATGACTATGCATGCGTGACGAATCGCCAGCAGCCGGTGCAGCCGAAAAAAAGGTGCTGTTGGCAGTTTTTTTTTTTTTTTTCCTGACGCATCCTACATACGAAATATGCAAAAATGTCAAATAGATGCGCACAGGACATTGCAGATTCTTGAATCTCGTTGGCGCTCTTATCATTCTCTGCTTTTATTTATTAACCCATGCGCAAACCGTACCGGATATTTTTGTTCGCATGGAAACCTGCACGAGACATCGTAAAAATTGCAAGAAGTATTACGTGGAGCACGCAACAGTATATTTTATCTCTCATACTTGATTTGAAAAATTGTTTAGTTGGATCTATAGATAAAACACACTTTGCTCATTTTTTTAATATAATGTATTATCCGCGATAAATCATTATCGAATGAAAAATTGCGGTCGGAAAAAATTTAATTATTTTTTGACGCAATCGGAAATGCGAATTTATATATATGTATGCGATTCCGGCATTATTCTTTTGTTTTATTTTTTGTGCTACTGCAACGTATGTCTATACACATATACAATATTTCTGAATTAAAAATTAAATCAGCATTTATAATATAGTATTTGAAATAGCCGATATAAATACAAACAGTTCACAATAAAATCATTTGTAGAATTAAAGAGTAGCATCTATGTTCCTATGAAATCTAATTACTGTGTTAATATAAAAAATTAATTAACATCGCTTTGCCACGAATGATAAACTCGGCATAAAATAAATCGAAACAATTTTCATAAAAATTTCAATTTTGAGGGGACGCGCAAGAAAACTATTTAGCTCGATTCGATTCATTTTAAGTCGATTACAAAACAATTCAATGTTATCAAACTGTTGCAGTCAACAATATTTCTGGATATAAATTTTGCAAGATATATGGATACTAAATCAATCGCTGACGGTGAATTGCTCGATGAACAATTTCTTTATTATTTTCCACATCAATAACGAAACATGTCATCGTGTGAATTTTAAACGACGATAGAATTGCATATTCATGAATAAAGAGTTGTGTTCATATTTCTTTTCAGGAAAGGAAAGTGATTATATGCATCATTTGCATCATAGTATTATTTAAGATTGTGTATATGTTATAATTTTATATAAGAAATATATATAATAATATACTATATATAAATATAAAAGCATTTTATTTGAAATTAAAAAAAGTAATTATTTATGTTAAGTAAACTTAAAGCGTTCTCAAAATTAATTTGCGTTGATGGTATAAATATTAAAGTTCAAAATTGAAAATTTTATAATTAAAGTCTTTTTATCCTCTCCTTGTCACTGTCTGGTATTTATGGAAGTCTAGTATTTACGGAAAATTTTCGGATTTTTCATTTAACAGAAAGTGAGAGAGAGAGAGAGAGAGAAAAAGAGAAAGAGAGAAGTCAAGCAGAATACAAGGACTTACCAAGTTTAGCAGATAGACATTTGTCACTGTCCGCATCCGTTTGTTCCTCGCCAGGGTGATGAGCACTAAAGAATTCCCGACGATAGAAAGGAAGAAGATTGTACCGTATAGCGGTATAATGAGATTCTCCAGGAGACTGTCTTGAACCGACGATTGTGAAATGACTGGCGTGGTGACGTTGGCAATTTCGGAAGTGACGGTGGAAAAGCGGGGAAGATCGGTAATGATCGGCGGCAAGCCGTCATCGACCACTAAAACACTAAAATATTCGGTGGAAACCAGGTTATCGGACAGATTGCGTTCTTGAATCGACATTTTCTTGTCGCGCTCGTGCGCTCGTCGATCTTTCGTCATGCCACCCCTCGTCGACTCAAGCGCTCATATCGACGAAAGTATCCCATACCGGACGTTACACGTCATTTTGAAATGTCACTTTATCAGACCCTTGTCACATAACTGCACTGATCAATATGGGTTTTGTTCATTGCTCGTTAATTTCTTAATGTCGTTTTAGTTGACAACTGTGTTCTATGATAAAGTTAATAACTTTTGTCCACGATTTCAAATATATCTTTTATAGTTCTGTGGTTCCTATCACGAGAGATTTGTCAGTACAATTTTTATTGTTTTGAGCATTAATGTTAAACTGTTGTTATAATATATTAACTAATAAAGTTTAAAGAAAAATAAATAGCACTGATATAATTTAAATATGTTAAAATAAATCTAAAAGTATATTATATGTAATAATGACTTTTGCAGTTCACATTGTTTGCCACATGATTGTAATTTTAGTCGGTCTTCTGAAATTTGTGATGGCTCTCTCGACGAGTATCTGTAAAAAAAAAAAACAAAGTACATGAATTATTAAAGCAATGATTCTGAATAATGTGATAAGCTTAACAGATAAAATGTATAGGCGTGCATTTCCATTTCTATTTTCCACAAGCGGTACATATTCAGCTTAAATATTTCTATAATAATGCAAATTGCTGTTAGAATTTCTATATTATCAGTTTTTTTATTCCATTTCTATTTTTAAATCCCACAGTAAAAACTTTTTGAAAACATTTTAACAAAGATGAATTAATATTTATATTACACGATGAAAGATAAAAACCACTTTAAAAAAATTATAAAATATAATATATAAGACAAAAAAAAAATCTTTTTATAAATAATGTTTGTTTTATGATATGCAACTCTGATATGATATGCCAACTGATATTAACTGACAATTACTGAGTATTTATTATATCTTTTAATTTTTCCTTTTTGCTATCATAACTCTTACTATTCCTATCATTCTCATATTAATAGAACAGACACATGTATAGTTTACTTAATTTTTATTAATATTATTAAATTTTACTTTTATTAGAGAAGGACCATAATAATTTTTAATTTTGTGTTTAAAAGAATGAAAAACATTATAAATATAACAGCTTTTTAGTCCGCTGATTGTGTGAAAACATAACGTTCTTCAGCAGTTACAAATTTTTATTCGTTTATTTTACCTTTATACTGCACTTCTTTACATTTTAAAACTTGTGCTGCATCGCTGTTCTTGCAATAAAAAAGTTTTGCGTTATCTAATCTTTAAGCTTTTTATATCGCCATTCATTCTCGCGTTTTGTTTTCTCTTCTCGTTCCTCTCTTCCATAAACTAAATAAGAAATATGCTGTGTGTGCTTATTGTAAGTAATTCTTTCTTGTACTCGTTCAATTTTCCTCTATACCGATAGTGCCCATCGATGAACCACATTCATCGAGGGAAGAAAAACTCACGATCGCGACAGTCATTCTTTACTATACTGATTATAAGAATTTGTCACATGTATCTAATTTGAGAACTATGAGAGTCTACATATTGAAGAATTTGTTGATGTATATTACAAATTCTTAAAAGACATTATAGCTCAAATTTAAAAAAAAAATATAAAATTCAGTCATACATGGAAGATAGTATATAATTAGAATCTAATTTTTATCTATCAAATATAGTATATAATTTTAAATATCTAATATAGTTTATAATTTACAAAAATTTATTATTTTTATTTAAAAAATTTATTTTACAAGAGAGAAAAAGAGAGAGAGAGAGAGAGAGAGAGAGAGAGAGAGAGAGAGAGTTTTTAACTGTAACATATAATTATCATAATAATTAATAATTATAATTATTATTACTCTATTATTTTATTTTTGATTCGAAGAGTAAAAAGTATGATACGTTTCAATGGCAACTATTCTTTTTTGTTGGAAAATTGAATTGTGACGAAAACCGGAATAACATTTTAAATTATCTTTTTGCCAGGAGATTTAAAACGCATAAAGCGGCTTAAACAAGATTTGTACTCGCAAAGTATAAATATTAATTTTCTCAAATCCTCTTAATAATGGAAATCATTAAAACCGAGCAAAGCATTCTTATTTAACTCTTGAACTTAAGTGAAATTCCTATGCGCTTCATTTGCTTCGCTTAAGATGTACGCCTTAAGAGAGAAAATATTTTGTTATATATTCTCGCACGAATCTCCTCATCATTCTTAAACCACTTGATGGATTTCTGTTTGCACAACTGAATCTCTCAAATATTACTTTGATTCGCTATATAATTACGCAGCGCGATCAATAATATTTTAAAACCTTTTTCTATCTTTTTGTACAAAGAAATGAGTTTCAACAAAATAAATATGTAAATATAAAAATATCTAAGTATCATTAAAATATAAATTAAATATTTTATAATATTATAAAGAAAAATTCTAATCATCTATATTTATTAAATGATATTTATTATCAAATTAAAGCTTTTAATCTTTTTAGCTTTGGACCACAATTTAAAAAGATATTTTTATTAAAATTAATAAAGATTATATTCATATATACATATACATCTTTTTTATATAACTCATATTTTGAAGAGCAGAGCTGAAATCAAATATGTTATATTGGTTTCACATTAATTAATCTCTTAATAACTGCAATTTTTTCGCATTTTTCTAATACGCAAATAAACATTGCTCTACAAAATTTAGTCTTTTGAAAATACAATTGTAAAATTATTTAAGGATAAAAGAAATATGTGGATATACGTGGGTCTAGGAAAACTTTTGCAATTTTAACTTTGAACTGTGTGTAATATATCTTGATATTGACCGGTCTTTGTGTGTGTGGCTGTAATATTATTCTTCTCAATCTTTCTCGTCCTCAATGTTGCAAAAGTATATTCAATATACGCAATATATATTTTTTACATGTATAACGAACATTTCAGAAGATGTGACAGACAGATATTGCAAACCGATATCTTTATGAATGCATAATCTACCTTTCAGAGCCAAATTTATACGATTATCTCTTCTATATATTTAGCACTTTAAGATTATATTGAAAATTATAATAATACCTTATAAATTAAAAAAAAATAAACCATTTATATCGAAGCTAATTAAGATTCCACTCATCTAGAGTCCAATCCCATTTTGTTTCTGGATCTATCGCAATTTCACTTATAAATTGCAATATGCAGCCGTGCGACGTGCGGCGGATATCTGATTTAACATTTGCGATTATCAGGATTCTTTCAAGTATCGATCATATCTTGCACAATTGCGATATAAAAATAATCGCAGACAATACGATGCTGTAATATAAATAATTGGCAAGCTTTCGACTGACTTGTAAAAGAAAATCGAAATCAGAATACATATACTACAACAAAGATAAGAGCAGGCGCGCGATGTTTGACCTAATTTTCTGAAAGTCTAACGAGATTATTATGCATATATGGATATCAGCATGATAGGCTCGCGAGATGCAGTAACAAATGTTGCGTGACGAAATTTGTTGGCGAGATTTGGACGCGTATTTTCAGCAATGTCTGTTATATATAATGACACAAATTGTTTAATGATTTATTATATAATTTCATTTACTTATATTTTACATATTTTATAACAATTATTCCTGCGTTTATTTTGAACGATATTAATGAACGATAACTTATTCAGTGCAAAAATTTATCAATAAGCGTATGTTTTCGCAAACAATTATAGCAATATTTGATTAAATTGAAGTATTTGCTGTTCTCTGTGTGATGATATTACGGAGAAATAAAATATTATATATAAAAATCAATATAAATATGATTATATGTGATGGGAAGCCGCTAGCTATTTACACGACAATTAATCCCGTTTTGTGTGCATTATTTATTTACTGATTATTCAATCGTAAATCAATCAAAGCCAAAATTCTCTTCGCGATAACGCACGCGACAGATTTTTCACGAATTACCAGCGAGTAAAATTTTACACAATCGATTTTAACATTAGACCACCCCACGTGGCAGGGGCGAATATCTAATTGGAGTATAACGGGGCGCGCGAAGGAATATTCGCGGGGATTGATAAATTTTCTCGAATGCTTGACTGGGGTTAACCGAAGTCCCTAGAGGGGTTGGGGGGCCGTTGTTCGCGAGCTAGCACGTTAAAGCGTTAACGTGCTCAGTGCCAGAGACAGTTTCCACAATTGTTGCTGCGCGCCAACGGTTAGGGGGAGACCGTACGACGCCTCATTCCCATTTATATACTTCAACATATTCTCAGAAGCGGCGCGTGAAACGAGAATAAATTTCTGAACCATTGAAATAACCGAGATAACGTATACGTGACGGGTACTACCAACTTATTGTTAGATATACCCAGGGTTGGGAAGCAACGCGTTACTTGTAACGCCGTTCTCGTTAGAGTTATTATTATTTTTTTTTTTAGTAACTTTAATGGTCGCGACGTTAGAAATTTTGTTTGTAACGGAGAAAATAGCTTTGTCAGATTTTTTGACGAATAACGAATTTAACAATTACTTTTATTATGTATGTTACCTTTTTTGAATTTACTCGATAATTTTAATATAAAGGAAGATATTAATACGAGTGTTGAAATGCAGCATTACATGAAAACTACTGAAAGCTCTTTCTGGTATCTTTGTAAGATGTTTAAAAATTTTTAGTATTTAATTTGATCTTGTATTAAAAAAATTGTATATAAAGTTTGTATGTAAAAAAGGTAACGGAAAATGTAACGACTTGTTACTTTTTATGTAACGGTAAGGAGTTACTTTTTAAAAAAAAAGAGTAACTTTATAAAGTAACTTTTTCAATCCTGGATGTATCTACGTACGTATTCGTATGTTTGAGATGTACAGGGGCTGACATCGAAAATGATAAAAATGTCGGCGGAACGAATTGAATATTACACGCAAGAGCGTTTTTAATTAAATTTGACGACTGAGGATATGCACAGACTGCCTTTTCACTCACTTTCAGACACACTGGAGAAAAAACTAAGAAAAAATTGCGTTGATTTTTCCATTGAGGAAGAGTTGACATCAGCTTTATCATAGAACCTGTGTAAAAAACGCCGTTCACAACAAGTTAAACGCTCGTTAAATGAAAGCATTCCATTAGTTATGCGCATTTTCTTGAAATTGAAACGACTCTATTCTTCTAAGAAATATCTACGTATTTTCACATGTCCCGTGTGACATATGGAAATATCTCTGCGAAAATTTTAATGAACTTAGTGGGAAGTGGCGTGGACAGGTAAAGCGAAGAGAATAGTTGATATACGATGTTGCATTCGAGGATCACCGTAGGGACACATCACACCAAGTCCCAAGCCGACGGATGGGAGTCGGGTAGACAGCAAATACGTAAACAATGTGGTAAGTCGTTTTATTAATGCAACGCTGCAATAAATGTGCGAAGATACTTCCTCCGTCATTTGTATGCGCATTTCGCTCTATCGCCTTTTCAAGTGGATTGAGTCAGGTCAGGTTGCGCCACGAGAGAAACGTTACGTATGCTATGTACCGTATGATCATTACAAAATCATGATAGAACTATGTATAGAGCAAAAGCGCTGATATTCGGAGAAGAAAAGAGAGACACGTATAAAACATATTGTACATTCTATTATTTTCTTTTAATCTCACGTCACTTGACTTTTATACAATATGGAGCAAGCGAGAATATGTATGTTTCTAATGTTGCCTTTTCTCATACAGTTTATATAATATGTCTTCGGTATTCACATATGTGAATTGATATATACATACGTATATCATTCCCGATATATACATCTCTTTCTTTCATCTTGACCGCTCAATTATTTCTCTTTTTATCTCTTCCTCTCTCTTTCCTCCTTTTTCCTTTCTTTTTCTACACGTACACCTTCTTCTCCAAATCTTTTTAAAATTGAAATAAATATTACAATAAAAAATACATACAATATATAAGTAAATTGAAATTATATTATTTTTACGAATAAAATTTATTGTAATAAAATTTATTGTTGATGAAAATAATTGCTCTATCACTGTATAATATTTAGTATTAAATTGAATATAACATAAATATCATTAAATCGAATAAATCCAAAACTTGTGATGACATTTGAAATGCACAATCATACGCACACTAATGATATTTCTATTATCATATTAATCATGAGCCGATCATTTGAAGTTCACGAGTGAATTGTTTTACCGACATTACGCAATTTAGCATTCTAATTAACTTTCCATCATGCAGGATACGAATTGATTAGAAGCTGCAAATAATCGATGATTGAGCATGTGTCCGACAAAATGAATGTATAATGGCATATTTCGTAAAATATATACTCCATTAATCTTCATAAAAGACGAAGGGCCAAAACGTAAATCTGCCTGACTTCCCCGAGCTTGTCCTGAGCATACCAAACTCTCCTTTTGATATTTTATAACGTGAATCATTATTTGACAGAAAAAAAGTTTATTTATTAAAGTTTACTTTTTTATATTTTTTGAGAAGATTATTACAACTTATTTTCACTTGTTATACGTAATTAATCAATCAATTAATCAATTCCAGATATCTGTACAAGAACGCTGTTTTGAAATTAGCAATGAAATGGAGAGCTGTCATTATGATTTCTGTCAATCGCAATGGCTGCAATGCTAATTTCTTCCTTTTATACATCATTGTTTCGCTACCGTACTATAATTATTGAAATATTATAATATCACGTATTATAATATAGCAATTCAAACATGATTTAAATAACAAATTCAGCAATTACTATCATCTCTTTAGCACATGGCAAAATAACAGTGTTTAATCCATCAGGAAATATCAACAAGACTATCTAGTAATCATTGAATAACAGTCAAATATCTCTCTTAAAATGCTTTATCACAAAATCAATTAATGCACTTGTTAACGATTCTAGTAACGATTATATTGATCACGAATACATTTTCGATATTAACCCATCATCGATTAATACTTATGTAAATTGTCAGTGGATGGATTAATAATCATTTTTTTTTTTTTTTGTTTTTATGTAGCTGACAATATATTCCACGATATTAATACATTTCTTTCGATAGACAGTCTGATAAGCGACTATAAATTATATTAAATGTCAAACTCTCACAGGGAGATCACAGGTATGGCGGCTGATAAGCTCAAAGAATGGTAAATCGCATTTTCAGCGATCCCGAGGCATCAATCAGTTCTTGATATCTTTGTCAATCTCTGATCTCCCTGGCTTTCAGAAGCAAGTCTGAGCAACTTTGGATAGAAGCGCTGTTCATCAGAGGGGAACGAAAATAATATTATTCGGTACATTAATCATTTGTATGATATCTCAGTTTGGCTCCTCTTTTTGTTGCAAATTTAGTTTGCACGATAAAGACCGCCGCATGCAAATTGATATATAAAGCGTAACACGCGTAAAATATGAACGGTTCGCTAATGATACACTTAATATATGAGTCATTATTTAATGTGACCACAGCGCTAAGTGTTTCAATGATTAATACATTTTTGTGGTATATTTATGTGTTTTGTAGTACAGCCAGCCACACTCAAAATTAATCATCATAAAATGATAAAGCTAATAACCTTCCTGTGCGCAGTAATAATGATTAGTGTATAAGTATTACAGGAAGATTATAAAATGTCGATTACATTTCTGTAGCACGTATCACCCTGCGCATGATATTTAAAATTAATATCTATCTCCATAACATCTATTACAACATATATATATATATATATCGATATCTAATGAGCAAATGTATGATATTTGTAATAAATAACCAAAATTATTGTAGTTTAATATATTTTATGAAAATATTAAACGCGAATTAATTGAGCATATGAGTGATACAAAAAAGCCTTTTACATACAAAAAGTGTTATAATTTTTAATATATTTTTTGATATAATTTTTAATTTAATAAGTATCAATATTATTCTATTACTTATAATTTAATAATTTGTAGTAATTTCATCAATAATATTTTGATATATAATGGAATTTGTAAAAAAAAGGATTTAAAAGATTAAATTCACACAAATAAAATATTCACATAAAAAAATATAAATGTGTACGATTAGTTGTGTGAATCCTTCACTCACCAATATTTCGAACACCGTCGGTGTATATCGATACGCTCGTTAAAATGTTCGTATCGCACAAAATCGCGTTTACTTGTCCATTCAAACTCGCGTAACAGTCACATTCGAATGTTTCAGATCACTTAAAATAGCTTGAAACTTTTCACTGTAAAGATAATAGTACAATACGATAACGATTTTATATTCCAGATTTATATCATGGAAGGGTCCAAGTTAATCTTCCAGAAACATTTTCATTATATTAATTATAATTTAGAAGAAATGTATGTTAAAAGAATTAATTTAAATAAGAAATATATATTCAATTGTGATGATATTTTTGTGATAAGATATTCTTGTGCAAGAAATATTGCGGAAAATCTTTTTAATTTACTCTTTAAAGCAATTAAATTGTAATTATACTTTGAGAAAAGAACTTCTCTGTCACTCTCCATTTTACATAAGAAGTATCATCATCGCTTTTTAGGCAATAAAGCATTTAAGAATCTTAACTGTGTTTATCTTCTCACGAAGGTGCTCGTTGATTCAAATTTTTCATTCGATTGACTGCAAAGAAATAATGTTCCCTTCCCACGCGTGTATATAACTTCTCACCTTTCCATCCGTTTCATTCAATAAAACGGAATGGTATCGCATATTGGAATTTTATACGATAGTTCAAGAATGACTACAAGCTCGCACCCACAATCCACCAATAAATTATACAATTTATACTTTACGTTTCATCGCGTTCCGAGCCGCGTCTATAAGCGTGATTGGATTTATGAAATCGCGCGTATAAATGCCGATATATATGATTACGTTTCTTATATCGATGCGTAATATCTCTAGAAAAATTTTTATAGCGTTGCGTGAAATGATATTTCAGCTTGCATAATGTCAATCACATATTATAATAAGACATGTAAAAGTTTAATTTAGAAAGTTTTTATAATGATCGGTTTCATCATTTTTTAATTTTTTATAATGTATATTTTTATAATATTTATTTTATGTTCGGTTCAAAGATTAAAATTTTTATTTAATTATTAAGTTTCACATAGTTAAAACATATTTCACGAAAAACCTTATCAAAGTTTAATGTAATATTCTTCTCACCGACGATAAATTACTTTTCTGTCCTAATCGCTATAAAGATGTTAGTACTTAACGAATATTCTTAACGAGCGTAACTTTATAATTATATCGTACAATTAGAAAAAATTTATTTTTGCTAATTCGTGTAAGAAAAAACGATAACACACAATTAATAAATAAAAAATGTTTATATTTTTATATAACAAAAATTATATTAATTTTCCATGCAGATTAAAATTTTGTTTAGCGTATAAATCAATTACTATTTATCGATGTTAAAATATAATAATGCTAGAGGAACGCGCCACATTTATTTTCATTTAATTAATTAAAAGTGATTAGAATTAATAACAGATTAGAATATTCATTTAATTAATTATATTTTTATTATTAAAAAATTTGATATTTCACATCGCGCGCATTCGAGATTGCATTTCTCGCGATTGGCGGCAAGTAGTGACGGTCGACGTCGTGCCCGGCATCAGCGACGCGTACGCGACGGTTCTGCGCCGCTGACTGAAACCAGGCCGGCTCTCCGGAATAGTCCGGGATACCGCACACCTCGCCAACACGCACACTGTGGCCAATCGTGAACGAGCTGTACGTCTTTATGTTTCTCGCGCCATCCTCGTACACGCATCAATTCTTACGCAATATCGTAGAATAAATATTCCTTCACCCTTGCCGATCGTGCTCTCACTCGCCGATGACGACGACAGTCGCGCGCGTCGACATATTAACCCTCCGAACGAAGTTTCTTCAGTTATACGCGTTGAAGATAACAGGCGAAATGTATTGCTCAGGCCGGTCACACATACCTCGTTTTTTTTTTCTTTCCACAGTTTTATCTCCACGGATAAGTTTGTGTGTAAGTTTCCCCGTATATTAACGTCGAAAATTTCACAATAGATTTAAGCTATTCTAAAACTTTAACATCCTTTTCTATCTCGTTTATAATATTAAAATAAAATCTAAAAAGTCTCGTACACAAAAATATACAGGGCTTTAATATAAAAAGTATACAAAAGTATACAGAGGGTTAAATATAAAATCAGCAAGCAGAGTTTACGCGTATGACCATGGGATTTATTGGCACAGACGCAACATTACGTCCCTCCAATATAATTCTATCCTGTGTTCACAACCTTTCATCCATTCTCTATATCCGGACGGCTGTATCTAAAAGACGTCGGACATCAGCAAAAATATTTTTGTTGATGGGGCGCTTGTAGGGTAAGATCCCTGATACGAAAAGGTCGACAATCCGCTATGCTCGGGTATCACTTGCTTCCTGCAAATCTTGGCAAAATTCTTTACTTTATTTATCTTTACTTTATTACCATCCTCGATCATTTTCATTCTTATCCATTGCTTTACATAATTTGATAAACATATCTTTAAGACGATCCTGTTTAACATAATCATTTCGCTTATATTCTACGATGCTAGACTTATATAAAAGATACACATTCTACAGGCCAAACAAACTTAGTACTAATTCTGAAAGTAACTATACCATCAAGTGTTTGTATAATAAAAAGACAATATTGCCTTTACTTTGTATCTCATTATCGCATATTAGCTTTTAACTTTAAAAGATGAGCTTTATTACGTACAAGGTAATTTTTATCATTTCTTTATGTCGAAAAAAATTTCAGGAACTCATAAAACATATAAAAAAGAAACGAATAAAAATTATTCAGCTAATTCATAAATCAATCTTGACATTTAGATAAACGGGGATTCATTTCAAGTCAAATTTTTCATTTACTTTTCTGTCTAAAGTTCTATGCTTTTATCTTTATAATTTCTCGTCTTTAGATTATTCCGCAAAAAAATTTATGAAGCCTAATAAAACATCATTTCAATCATTAATATTGATTGATAAATAAAATGGAAAAAGATTGCGATGATACAGCCGTTTCTCTCAGTAGCAGTGCGACCGCGAAACTGTTGGGAAAACTTCGCCTTTGCAAGGTATGCAGATCGATGAGTAAGTACACGTGTGTTGAACGATGTAGGTGGGTGTGACGTGGAATCTTGTAATTTTCTTCCCCGAGCTGCTATTGTTTTCTTTGTCCCATGTGGCGGTCATCAGTGACGGCGTGTGTGACCTCTCGATGCGTGGCATAACGATGCTAATAAAGCGCATGTGTTTCGCGTTATCAATGCTCTAATACCCATTGCATTTCGATGATGCGAAGAGCAAGAGCAACTAGATAAATTTCGAACAAATATCTATATTGCCGCGATGCAGCGCGCTTGTTCGCTATCAGCGCGACATTTAATGCACATTAAATAACATTCGAGAGAACTCGGGTCGCATATGTTTCTCGTCTGTATAAACTGAAATTAATCGTTCAAATAAACTCTATGCAGATCGTGCACCGCGCACTTTCTTACGCGACGATTAATCATCGTGAACGAAAGAAAGAAAGAGAGAGAGAGAATAACAGGAAGGATGAGGAATCACTGATGAAGTGGATTTTGAGATTTAAATTTACAATTCAATATTGCAGCGTCAAGTTTGCCGTAAAGAATTATTCTGTTGCAAATTAAATACACATTTGCACAATCAAAAACTTTTATGAAAAACCAAACCGATTATTTATATCTATCTGTTATGCAGTAAATAACGTTATGATATATATATATTCTCGTTTTTTGCAGGTACAATATTTTTTAGTAAGAATAGTATTTTAAGATTATTTGTATATATAAATTAAAGTCACTTGACGTCATATATAATTACGTATAAAATTGGATGATCCTCGTTTAAGCATTTGATATGCAAATCAGTGACTAATATTCCGTAAGCGTTTTGCTCTGCAAGTTTCATTTCTGATTGCTGATTCGGTATGTATATGTTGTGTGTACTGTCTTAGTAAATAGTTCGCAATACACTATTGTAAATACAACATCGGAGATGTCAAACTTTGAAATTGTTAATTCTACATTTAAGTTTAAAGTTTGATACATCTTATTGTATTTACGATTTTACATATAATATACTTGACATTACACATGTGTCTGTGTATGTATGGGTGTTTAAAAAAATTTTATTACACTCCATTATTTAACTATTAATGTATTGTATATAATATGATTGATTGCAATTAAATTTCATTTTGCCTCACCGACAGTTTAAACCTTTCATGTCGCAGCGTCTAATTTCTTTAACTAAATTATTAAATTTAAACTTCAAATAATTTTACTCTATCGTTAGCATTTGAGAAATTTGGCCACTCTACGTGATGTTAAATACATTTGCAACAAATTATGAAACAGAAACTCATTGTTGTAAATTCTGAATACATGGCGCAAAATCGCTTTGATTCAAAGAATGTATATTAAATATTTCGTCAAATTAAAAATTTCATTTTCAACTGAATTGTCGATGTTACACGAAATATATTTAAATATCTACCATTGCAGCATCTAATAAAACAGCACGACGGTGATTTATAGCATATTTCCCTCTATATATGCGTTTTCATCTGAAAAATTTTCCTAGTCCCATCTGTAGCGCGAGCGCAGATGGAAAGTGCGTATAATTTTTTTAGATTATTTCATTGCAAAACAAATTCTACGAAATACATTTTTAAATAAGCTATATAATTATATTTCAAAAATACAAGTATAACTAAACATCTTATTCAAAAATGAAATAAATCTTTATTTATTTAAATAATAAACAACGGAATATATAAAATATTTTATATTATTAATGTTTTATAATATTTCCTTTTTTAGTTCATAAATAAACATTTAATTTGACGTTATATAAAAAAATAAAATTACATAACAATAAAGTACGTGTGCATGTATAAAAATGAGATTGTCTAATAATTTAAATTTAAAAATTAAACACATAATTTATTTAGCAAAGATAATCTATATTAATATTTCTCTATTTTTATTTTTATTGATGCAATAATTAAATATATTATCCAATAAATAGCTATAAATAATATGAAATATACTTATTTTGTTATATCGGAACTTGATACGAGTATAATTATTATATTCTAAAATATCTAAAAATGTCCTTTATGTGCATTAATTTACGCATTAAATATCTCCCGTCTTTGATGTTCTTTGGCATCTGGTCTTTCGAGTTTACACGATGTACGTACAAAGCTCACACAGGAAATTGAAAGCTGGACTATCAGGTGGTACATCACATGGGACAGATCCTTTTTGTTGAACCTCTCTTTTATTATCAGATGAGACTCAGGTGGACTATTTTGTACCTTTTTGTTTCTTGCATTCCCATTTTTTATCCAGATCTCATCGCTCATAGTCTCTTAAAACTTGCTTAGTAATCCAATCTCTAAGTTGGCTTGAAGCTACGCGTCTACTTCAATAAATTGAATTTTTAATATACAACGCAAAATTGCAAGAAAATAATTCATATTTATGAATCATGTACCGCGCGCGCGGTATCAAAAAGACCGACAAGAAAGTAATTTGGGTTGAAAACTAACTGCCTACGCGCTATCGCACGATCAATAACTCAAAATCCATGATCATGTGAGAGTTAATTAAGCTCAGCTTCTCAGTTCGTCTGGGGAAACGCTGATACAGACCTACCAACTTATCGCTAATTTCTAACTCTCACTTCAAAGACGAAATTCTGAAGCGAATTACGAAAGGGGAGAGAAATCCTCGATAAATCGAAAGAATCCGGAAGGATATATAGGAGTCGAAATCGCATCTTCTTATCTTCCGCTTCCATCGCAGATGGACTTTCTAACGTAATCGCGAGTACGTGATTGGAAGGTGGAAGACCATCGATCGCAATCGGAAATAGCAACACGGTTTACCTCTTTTAAATCGATCACTCGTCACAAGTCTCGCGATAAGATTGCCGTTGCAGCCTTTAGCTAAGTCAAGGTGTGAAACCGACGTCACAAGCTGCAATATAATTTTGCTGTATTGCTATATATCGAGCAACAGATTAATATCGATAATGATATATGTCGAGGATTATGTCCACGTATCTCGGTATAATACACATGTATGTTACGATAAGCTGTGTCAATAACAGTTTGTCCCTGCAAGGATTTTATAATACTTATGAAAATTATTATATATATATATATATATATATATATATATATATATTATTATATAAAATTAATATATATATATATTAGCATAATTTATATATATATATATATATATATATATATATATATATATATATATTACCAAAGGTAAGATTTTATTTATTATTATGTTTCCGTAAAAAGAAAATTCCGTTTCATTAAAATAAGATTGATAGTATATCTATAACTGTCGCAAAGAAATGAAAGCTTTATATTGAACCAAGATATCAGAAATATTAATAGATGAAGATCAAAATAAACTTTAAGCGGATGTTTTCATTTTTAATTCTGTAATATTGTTGCATCGAAACTGGGATACGTGATATTTGTTACATATGCGCGGATAGTGTAGGTGTAAGTTATATAATTTACATTCAACCGTAGTTGCGTTTACACATGAGAGAAAGTTGCACTATATTAATTTCGCTAGTAACTATTCCCATGTGGAATATTGATATTTAGATAGTAAGAGAATTTCGATTTTTCTCTTATACTGAATATTGCAATGGATTACACGTGTCGATTATATTTGTTTATAAATTTCCTAATTTATAATTATTCGCATAGGGATTACGATTTTCTCTCTCTCTCTCTCTCTCTCTCTCTCTCTCTCTCTCTCTCTCTCTCTCTCTCTCTCTCTCTGAAAGTTAAAGTACCGTTAAAGTACTTCTTCAAAATTTATTTAAATTGATAAAACAACGATTAGTCAGCTGTTTTAATTCTCCCGCAATTATAATTATCTTTCGTGCTGTAATGATTTTTATTTTGCGCCCTCTGTTACTACTAATTGCTGTATTTATATGATATTATTAATCAAATTATTTACTGTTGCGATATGGCAAAATTTCTTCTGTCTCATTGGATTAACTCGCTAATGAGAATTGGTATATGCGTTCGAAGCATTTGTAACGTTATCCAGTTTCACTCTTCGCATGTCAACTCCGGTATTACCATAAACTATATACCTATATATTATACATTAGAGGACAGTTGACATTATATTATGAAGAGCGTCACACGTTATATTATGCATTACATCATTCTAAAAATATATAGAAAATGTTTAAAGTTATTTTTTTTTTCCAAAGATGAAACGCATTTATAAAAGTAAAATCTTTATTTTTTATTTTATTCTTGTTTTTCTTAAAATAAAATTGCTACAAACATTACATTATTAAAAAAAAAATGACTAGTCGCGCAACAGCGAATAAAAATAATCTGTTTAATTTTAATATATAGTGAAAATACTTGTGTGGATATATCTTTATATACGAAAAACTGTAATTTCCGAAACGCAAAAGACTATTCTATTGAATATAATATTTTCTTACAGTTTTAACTTTGTTCTTTCAATTTCAAAAAAGTTTTAATTATTAATAGCGTTAATTAATTTTTACACATTCATATGACTACCCGGTGATAGACATATATATTGTCGAAAATATCATCCGTAAAATTGCACTGTCAAAAAATTAAACTGTTAAATGTATCGCTCAGCTATGAGAGATTTATATTAGCTATATTGATATGAAATAATGCACAGCGCAATATCGAGATAATCAATCAGCGAAAAAGAGCCAACAATATTTGTGAGTATAGATTTAATGTACTATTTTTAAGGATGGAAATATCGACAAAAGCAAAGCTGCCTTAAATATTTTAATGATGTACTTTATTTTCTCCAAAATTATATTTTTTGCGTTAAGCACAATGATTAAAAGTAATCGAAAAAATCATGAATCACTCAGCATTAAATTTTACGACGCCTGTAAAAATATGTAAAACTCCACGACCATGTCTTTACGATTTTCTTTAGTTTATGTGTGAATTTTTATCTTTTGCATTGTAATGCTTGAAATAAAAGATTCATGCAAATAAAATAAAGTAGTTCAATTAAGTTCTAATAGACACCTCGTTTAAGATAATAGATTAATGAATTAAGTCAAATAATAAATTTGTTTTGATGAAGCTATTGATAATTACAAATTAATAATAAGTTATGTTACATAATGTTGAAACAAATCTTTTTCCCTAAATAGATTTATTAATGAATACATGATAATAACATGAGTTATGTAAATAAACCTTACAGTGGTAGGAAAATTACTATTCCAAAATAAAGATGTATTTTAAATATTTAATTTGTTCTAATTAATAAATTCAAATTTACATATGTGCGCACATTGTTTATTGTTACTAAATATTTACACATCAATATCAATCCATATTTGTATAAAATAAATTATCTTCCATCGCAGAAAAGAGTTATAAGTATCAATTATTATTTTATAAATATTTATCTCAATATACTTAATCACACAAATAAAAATGTCAATAAAGAAAAATGTTTATGAGAAGTATATCGAAAGTTTGCAAAAATTTTCGTTTACACTCGCAAAATCGTCGAATTATATCGTCGACAATTGGCCAACGTCTCGTCGAGAAAGGAGAATTACTTTATGACCCAATTAATCAACGAGGTTAATCCTACCTGAGGGTGCCAAGGGTCTTCCATTAAATGAAAACGCACTCAAGACTTTTTTCGGACAGTTATGATTCTCAGGGGCGAATACACAGTACACATGAACACAAATTTAGAGGCAGAATTCGAATGAAAGGCTTATTCTCTCTTTGCAAATATGTCAAATCTATCTTGCCTTTAAGATATCCAGAAAATATCAAAAGAAATTATTTCGGCAAAAAAATAAGCTATTAATTATTAACTTATAATTAATCTTTATTGTTTGATATAAATTAGAATAAGTTGCTGATCACTATAGCTAGATTGTGAATGCAAATTAGTGACGTGACATGTTTATCGGAAACAAAACAAAGG